>NW_003546329.1:140708-235071 GCF_000090795.2 Amphimedon queenslandica | reverse complement strand
GTTTGACACAAAAGTTGGTCAACATTTATCTTTAACAATAAATCCATTGTGATACAAGTCCCAAAATATTTCTTGAGCGATTCTATATCACACAGGGTAGTGCATACATCATAAGATAAGAGACAAAAAACATAAGAGGAAAAAAATTGCACAGAGCATTGTACCTGGTTTGGTGGGTAGTGCTTGTGCGTCCAAAAATATCAAAATC
Organism: Amphimedon queenslandica; assembly: GCF_000090795.2. NCBI lineage: Eukaryota > Metazoa > Porifera > Demospongiae > Haplosclerida > Niphatidae > Amphimedon > Amphimedon queenslandica. Next base: position 234,863 of record NW_003546329.1, on the reverse strand, counting down.
AATGTTAAACCACTTATAGACTTTGTCATGTATTTCAAAATATTTGTCACAAATTTCCTTAGGAGTCAGTCCCTCTTCAATAGCCTTAGTCTCAGTCGCTGTACCATATTCATCAGTACCACACACATACAATACATTGTAGTTCCTTTGACGGCAATACCTACAAAAATCAAATACATAAAAGAATACGGGGTGCTTAGTGCTATAAGCAGAGGAAGAGAATTAGGCCAATTACAGTCTTTAGTGGTGGCGAATTTAAATTGGGAATGAGATTTTTCATAATGGCATGGAGGTTGTTTAGTATCAAATCGCCAAATTTTATAGCACTTCCAAAACTCAGTAATCAGTACCACACAGCCTATACACTACAATGCCTACAATGGCCCAACCAAATGCAGGAGGTCAAGTATTGAGAATTATAAACCATGTTCATTTTTATACATACCTAGCAAAAACATCTCCACTGAGAACACACCCAATTAAATTGCCAAGGTGAGGAACATTGTTCACGTAAGGGAGAGCACTAGTCACTAGTACATTTCGCTCACCAGGGACTGGAAGTCTATTATAATTATATAATCACATCATACCAAATTAAGGTTAAGAATACATTGGCTCGGGAGGTTTTGCACGGAAGCACTTTACAACGTAACTTGCATCATTCCAAGCAGCGGCAACAGGGCCCTTGAAAATACGGGAAAACATGAATGGAGTGGAAATTATAATACTTTCAACAATATATCCTTGCTCTCTCTATCCATGCTAAGAAACAACTCTCGTTTTGCGACGCGACAAAGTGACGGAGCGCAGTGCTGCATATAGCAGTTCAGCAAAGTGACCAGTTTGTGGAACAGGTTTAACCCACCCACGCCTGCTAGATGGATGGAGGAGTAGCATAATCTGCAAGCTAGCTGCTCTGCTGCATGCCTAGCCGCCCACGCCCTAATCAGGCGTATCTACGGCCCGGCCCACGACCCATGTGCGCTCACAGAAGTCAGCACACTGGCTGTGAGCCTGTGACTACTGACTAATGGAGTAATGGCTTTACTCTGATGGATCCAATTAGTTATGTGGGCAGTTTATCTGTACTACGCGTGCACATTAGTCACAGCCAAGAAACTGGTCACAGCCAAGCCATTACTCCATTAGTCAGTAATTTGCTTTTACTTTAAATTTCATTTAAAATGAAATTTAAAGTAAAAGCAAATTAAATTAAAGTCAATTTCATTTACTCAATTATCTATGATGATGATCCATTCCTGTCTCTAGATGCCTTGCCCACAATCTTTCCTCCATTATTTAGACCATGTGCTTGTGATCAGGGATCATGAGATGTGGTCTGCGAACCCTTGGATTCTACTGGATTTACGGATATAGCATTAATTGTCACGTTATATTAATATTAATTTTAGTAATCATGCAGTCTTTAGTATCATTATTATTTATTACTTTCCTTTTATGTAAAATCAGTCCGGATCGTGAATAGCATCCATCCTGATTCAGATTCCAACTTATTGACTCATTTGACTATGCATAATGATTTCACTATACCATAATAATAAAATCAAATGATTAATAAAATCATCTACATACAAAATATATAATACACTATAGTATATCTACTAAGTCAGCAAGTTCTAGCTAGCAAAAAAGTTATGCATGTACACTGATGCAGGCACACTGCACATTATGCAAATTTTAAAAAGTGAGCTTTTTTGGCTTTTCCCACGGAAATTCTTCACGACCAAAATGACCATAGGCTGCTGTTTGCTGATAAATTGGGCTTAATAAGTCAAGTTCCCTAAATAAAAAAATATTTAACTGATCTAGCACACAAATATAAGTTTTTCTGACTTTATGATCGCTCCTGGTCGAAGATCAAAGTTTTTGTTTATTATTTCAAGAATTTCTTGGTTACTTTTGACACCAGTTCCATATGTATCCACAAAAATTGATAGAGGTCTACTAACCCCTATAGCATATGAGACCTAGATAATGATATGCAATAGAATCAGTTACATATTGTCATGACATTATTATACTTGAACAATGACCCTTTTAGCTAAATCTGATGCTACAATAGACTTAGCAACCCAACGAGCAGCATAAGCACCTGAACGATCAACCTTTGTAGGGTCTTTTCCGGAGAAAGCACCACCTATAATTTTTGTGAAAACTATGAAAAGCTTGTGAATGGTATATTGACCTCCATGACCACCCCATCCTCCATATGTATCAACAATAATCTTTCGGCCAGTCAAACCAGCATCTCCCTATTACAAATATAAGTTACATAGTAAAGTAGGCAAAAATTTACTTGTGGACCACCAATGACAAAAGCTCCAGAGCTTTGCAAATGATATATAGTATTGTCATCCAGGTATTTTTCAGGTATGACACTCTATATGCACATATAATAAATGAGAACTTACTCTATATGACTTATACTTTGACAACAACATCTTTCAGGTCTTTTCTCATCTCTTCATTAGTAACATCTTCTGAGTGTTGGACACTGATAACAATTGTATGCACTCTAAGAGGTACACAAGCACCATCCTTTATGACATATTCAACTGTCACCTAAATATATATATATTATGTAATGACTATAGCAAACAATAATGAAAAAAGCCAATGTGCACCTGAGCCTTAGAATCTGGCCTAATCCAGGGCAAAGTCCGATTCCTCCTACATTCAGCTAGTTTTCTTTAAATAGATTATAACTTTTGTACATTATAGCCTGTTTGTACTAACTTGTTTAAGTTATGGGACCAAACAACAGTCACTGGCATGTGTTCAGGTGTTTCATCTGTGGCATATCCAACCATCATTCCCTATTGATGGGTAAACATTATATGAAAAGTTTTGAAAACCTGAAAAAATCAATAAAGCTTTGGGAAATTTAGACCATATAGGTGGCGGTAGGGTTGCGCATTATCATATATACTATGATGGACTCGGTGGTAGGAAAGTGCAGGTAATGCAGGCATAAAATTGAGAATACAAAAATTAGATCTAGTTGGGAAATACCTAAAAAACAAGTTACTAGTGGCATAAAAGACAAAATATCCTAAATTTAATGGTTACAGAAATCATTGCATAATGCCTAAATTTTTTAGCTGCAGCATTTTTGAAGTTTTAAAACCATTCAAGATCAACAAAATTTTTTGAGTTTTCACTTCGGCTGCACCTTTAGACCATACATTAATGCATTCAAGTTATTATTAATTCTTGCTATAATAATGGATGTTTTTGGTTTGTTTTGAAGCATATTTGAGAGCATAAAGTAGTATTTTTGAAAATAAACATGACTTCTTATGAGTTATACTGCATCAAATAATTTAAGCATCAGTGCATGAGCAGCAATGCCCAACCAAAAATAATAACATCATTTTCAATCATAAAAAATTATTATGGCTAGCAAGAGATCCTATTTTTTGTCAATAAGCCTTCCAAGAGGACTAGGACTAGTACTAGTACTTTACACTTACAAATTGGATAGTGCTTTACAGATTTGAATACGCCCAATTGGCCAAAACACGCAAGAGGGCGTGGTCATATTGCGGCGCACTTCGCCATGACTTTTCGCATTATTTTTCTTACCCCAACTGCTGTTGCAATCCTGCCACGAGACCTAAAGTTTACCAAAAATAGAGCCTACCATTTTTCAACCATTATGAACATGGTCAATGGCACCGATGTGGCCACTGACAAGTTTGCCAATAAAAAAAGCATATTCATCTAGCTACACAGTAGCTGGGTTACATATTCACTTAAATCATAGATATACAAATATTTGTATATCTATGCTTAAATTGAGCTAACTTATGCAGCATATAGGCACTGTATGCAAGCACATATATACCTGATCTCCAGCACCAACGTCTTCGTCTTTTCGACCTTCATGCACACCTTGAGCAATATCTGGACTTTGCTGCTCAATAGCAACAAGAACATTGCAAGTTTTATAATCAAATCCTGCATAGTTAAATGTACAAGTTTTGTTATGGCATAGTAGTCTGTGCATTTGGATATAAAGATTGCACACGTTTACTTTACCTATATTTGAGTCATTGTAACCAATCTTTTTGATTGTATCCCGAATGATGGTTTGGTAGTCTAAAACAGCCTTTGTAGTTATTTCTCCAAAAACAAGAATCATTCCAGTCTTTGTGGCAGTTTCTGTATATACCGGTAGTCATTAATTACAAAGCTATTTAATAAAACAATGATGCATACCGCAAGCAACTTTGCTCAATGGATCTTGCTTCAGACAAGCATCCAAAATAGCATCAGATATTTGGTCACACATCTTGTCTAATATAAAAAGATGTCTTAATAATTCATGCACAGAGCTATATTACCTGGGTGACCTTCACCAACACTTTCAGATGTAAATATAAAATGATCATTAGCCTTGTCCATTTTAATTAGCTATAGTCTCCACGGCAGCTCCTAATTTTTGATGCACTATACTTTGTGTGCAGCTAATGTATAAATATATACAAGCAGTTGCATGTATAGCAGTTCAAGGCCAGTTAAACTGGATAAACCAGTAAAAACTCGACAAACAGGTAAAAACTCGATAAACCAGTTCATCCAAGGAGATTAAGAATCTGCTGATGTATGTTGACACTAAAATTACAATAACTGTCTTGAGAATTGAGAAAAGTCAAGCATAATCATATTTTACTAAGAAGTGCATTACGTCATTCACATGTATCCCATGAATTGAAATTTAAATGAAATTTAGACACACTATTATAGCCAGAGAATCTGCTAATGTACGCTGACACTAAAATTACAATAACTGTCTTGAGAATTGAGAAGAGTCAAGCATAATCATATTTTACTAAGAAGTCCATTACGTCATTCACATGTATCCCATGAATTGAAATTTAAATGAAATTTAGACACACTATTATAGCCAGAGAATCTGCTAACGTACGCTGACACTAAAATTACAATAACTGTCTTGAGAATTGAGACGAGTCAAGCATAATCATATTTTACTAAGAAGTGCATTACGTCATTCACATGTATACCATGAATTAAAAGTTAAATGAAATTTAGACACACTAATATAGCATTTGCTTTATTTCTATCAAAACTATAGTCAGCCTGCTTAAAATTATAGTAATTAATGACCACACAAATCAACAAGTGTCATTTCCAGAATATTTCTTTTTCAAACCCAAAACTTGTGAGTCTTCAAGTTTCACAAAGAGAGGGAAAGGCTACAATAAGATAAAAACCATTAAAAAGACTATATTATATATACCTCATTGATCTTGTGACCAACTGCAAGAAAAGGGGCCATTGCTTCCGGAATGGCAATACAATTCTCCATAACCTGCCAGAATACAAACAGATGATTCTAATGTTATTATAATAGTAAAACTGACATTCAGTTGCTTGAGTATGTCGCTCCCTGCAGATGGCATAAATGGGTAAAGCAGTATACACAAGAGGTAGACTACATTTGTACTTATACCAATTATACTGTCAGCTCTCAACCTAAATTTTTTCAGTCAATTAATTCAATATAAATTTATACTTCACTTGTCTGCATTGTTGTTCAATTTCAGTAACTTCCATGGCTCTCCTGCCTGCAAGTATCCATTGCCAAGTTTTGAAATGCTTAGAATACACTTCAGTCCATCTCGAAGCTTACACTTTTCCATGTTCTCTATGTAGTTTTGAAGTTCAACATTTATTTGCTCTAAAAAATGGATGTCTCCATCATTTGGAAAAACAGGAGGCATAACTAGCTCGTAATTTTTCCCCAAAAAAGTGAGAGTTCTATATTCATTTACATTAAATGAAATCTAATAGTTATAATAGTCAAACCTGTTAATAAAGTTTCCAAGGTTGTTGACAAGCTCAGCATTAACTTTAATGGCAAAGTCGGACCAACTGAAAACAGAATCTTGAGTTTCTGGCCGAACAAGCAGCAGATAAAATCGAAACACATCGGCCGGAATACCGGTGTCAATCGCATCATTACCAAACACACCAACACCACGGCTCTTAGAAAACTTCCCATCCTCATAATTTAGAAACTCTGTCAATGGTAAATGTAAATGATGGTTATATATTTAGCATACATGTGTACCTGTAGATGAAATGCTGTCAAGAAATGTATATGGCTTTTTTGTTCCAATCAAAGAAGCTGGAAACACAACAGTGTGAAAAGGAACATTGTCTTTAGCCATAAACTGGTACAATTTGACCTACAGTTTATGCATAATGCTACATCAAATATAATTATCATATCCATATACCTCATCAGGATTTTTCCACCATTTTTCCCACTCATCAATGTAGCCAGCAGTAATTGATATGTACCTGTTATGCATTGCATGGTACCATCATCATGATACTGAGTCTGATATAAGCTTACCCAATAGGTGCATCAAACCAAACGTAGAAAACTTTATTGGTATAGCCATCCAAAGGTACTGGCGTTCCCCACTTCAAGTCACGACTTATGCATCTTCGATTCAAACCATCACGTAACCAAGTTGAAGTAATGATCTTAGCATTGTTGGACCATACCCCTTTATATTGCACTAAAGTATATATAATGCAAGTAATAGTGTTAATACCTTGATCAGATGACTTCATAAACAATTCATTGACGGGGTCTTGTAGCTACATGCATAATACAATGCTTATACAATTATGATAATGAAGCAAACCTTAGCTAGATCAAGAAACAGATGGTTTGAAGTCTTTATGCAAGGCTCGCTAGAGCATAATTTGCACTTGGGAGACTTCAAATTAAACAAATGCAATACATTAAGTTGTTTTAAAAATGCTACAGTTCAATTGCTTACCTTGAGCTCAATGGCATTAATCAGGTGTCCACATTTATCACACTGGTCCCCACGTGCACCCTATATAATATAATCATAAAATAAGGTTGGATGAATTATATACAAACATCAAAAGAGCAAAATGGGCAAATGCCTTCTACAAATCTGTCTGCCAAGAACCTATACATAATATACATATTATTTGAAGTTTAGCGATTTATAATACCTATCACATGTTTGACACAAAAGTTGGTCAACATTATCTTTAACAATAAATCCATTGTGATACAAGTCCCAAAATATTTCTTGAGCGATTCTATATCACACAGGGTAGTGCATACATCATAAGATAAGAGACAAAAAACATAAGAGGAAAAAAATTGCACAGAGCATTGTACCTGGTTTGGTGGGCAGTGCTTGTGCGTCCAAAAATATCAAAATCAATGTTAAACCACTTATAGACTTTGTCATGTATTTCAAAATATTTGTCACAAATTTCCTTAGGAGTCAGTCCCTCTTCAATAGCCTTAGTCTCAGTCGCTGTACCATATTCATCAGTACCACACACATACAATACATTGTAGTTCCTTTGACGGCAATACCTACAAAAATCAAATACATAAAAGAATACGGGGTGCTTAGTGCTATAAGCAAAGGAAGAGAATTAGGCCAATTACAGTCTTTAGCGGTGGCAAATTTAAATTGGGAATGAAATTTTTTATAATGACATGCAGGCTGTTTAGCACTGATCAAATCGCCAAATTTTATAGCACTTCCAAAACTCAGTGATCAATACCACACAGCCTACACACTATGATGGCCCAACCAAATGCAGGAGGTCAAGCACTGAGAGTTACAGAGTATGTTCATCTTTATACATACCTAGCAAAAACATCTCCACTGAGAACACACCCAATTAAATTACCAAGGTGAGGAACATTGTTCACATAAGGAAGAGCACTGGTCACTAGTACATTTCGCTCACCAGAGACTGGAAGTCTATTATAATACAAAAAAAATCACATACGAAATTAAGGTTAAAATAGATCTACATTGGCTCGGAAGGTTTTGCACGGAAGCACTTTACAACGTAGCTTGCATCATTCCAAGCAGCGGCAACAGGGCCCTTGAAAATACGGGAAAACATGAATGGAGTGGAAATTATAATACTTTCAATAATATATCCTTGCTCTCTCTATCCATGCTACGAAACAACTCTCGTTTTGCGACGCGACAAAGTGACAGAGCGCAGTGTTGCATTATAGTAGTTCAGCAATGACCAGTTTGTGGAACAGGTTTAACCCACCACGCCTGCTAGAAGGAGGAGTCACAGCTGCATGAGCATGAGCTTATGAGCAATATCTATGCCTCTAGACGTAGCCAACGACCCACGTGCGCTCACAGAAGTCAGAAAATAGAGATGAGGCATCGGATTTCATTGAGAAAGTTGGGACGGAATAGTAAAGAAAGAATGACTCTTTTCAAAAACCTTGTGAGTAATCTTGTCAAACACGAAAGAATTGTGACTACTCTGCCAAAGGGGAAGGAATTAAGACGGATCAGTGACAAAGTATATAAATAATTTTACCCTCTGAAACTAGTGTATTTTCCTATCCTGTAGGTAGTTACTTTAGGAAAGAAAGATACTCCGTATGCTCACCAAGAAGTAAAATGGTGGATGAGAGTGAGTAATTCATTATCAAATGAGAAGTTAATTTTTATTAGGAACCACCTCTTATCGATAAAGTATTTAAAGTCCTGAAGTATCGCTATGAAGAGAGGCCAGGAGGATACACTAGAGTGCTACGTATTCCTAACAGGGAGGGAGACAAGGCTCCAATGGCTGTTGTTGAACTGGTTGATAATCCTTTGCCTCCGCTTCGTCCCTCAAAAGAAGAATATCTCAGACAAAAAAAGGCTCTTAGCAAAAATAAGAAAGATAATGATAAAAAAGTGGTGGTATCAGTAACAAAATAAAAGTTTAAATTTGAGAGGAACATTAGTTTGTAAAATAATTTTACGATGTTGTCATGAAGTATGGTATCCCGTTTGTATTATTCACTTGACCAGATGAATTCTAAATAATCATATTATCATTATTATAATTATTGCGACTCACCGTTGAACAATAATCCTGTGATGTTATTTCAATAGCATCTATAATAATTATAATAAAATACTGACTGAGAGACTATAGAGGTAATTACTTACAATCTGGAGTGGGGACATCGTTAATATCTACTGCATGCACAGACTCGCTGCTCTGGCCTGGCTTATCACCAGAGGAGGACCAGCTCCCTTGATTAATAGGAACAAGACAAAAATCCTATTTAAAATGTATGTGAAGGATTGTTTGCCACATTTATTAGCAAGAATCAGCTTGAAGTTTCTACACAACATAGGTACATGTATATGGCTATATGTATCAGAAAAAATGGAGAATTCTTTTCAGTTTTAATGAAATTTTTTTGGCTAAAAATCCTGGACTTTGGCCCGATTTTGGAGCAACTTTAAAAATTCATAAAAAATCCAATTTTGATCGGAATCAGCTCAAATTTTCTACGTAACATAAGAACATGTATTTGTATCAGGAAAAAATATAAAAATGCAAAATTCTCTCCTAGCCATTTTTGGAAAAATTGGCCTGAGACCATGTACTATAGTACAGGGACTTTGGCCTGATTTTGGAGTAACTTTAAAATTCATAAAAAAATCCAATTTTGATCGGAATCAGCTCAAACTTTCTATGCAACATAAGTACATGTATATATATCAGAAAAAAATATAAAAATGCAAAATTCTCTCCTAGCCATTTTTGGCGAAATTGGCCTGAGACCCTGTACTATAGTACAGGGACTTTGGCCCGATTTTGGAGCAACTTAAAAAATTCATAAAAAATCCAATTTTGATCGGAATCAGCTCAAATTTTCTACGCAATATAAGTACATGTATACGTATCAGAAAAAAATATGAAAATGCAAAATTTTCTCCTTGCCATTTTTGGTAAAATTTGGCCCGAGACCATGTACAGGGACTTTGGCCTGATTTTGAAGCAACTTTTAAAATTCATAAAAAATTTAACTTTAATTGTAATCAGCTCAAACTTTTTACACGACATAAGTACATGTATACGTATCAGAAAAAATATGAAAATGAAAAATTCTCTCCTTGCCATTTTTGGCAAAATTTGGCCCCAAAACCATGTAATAATTATAATAGTACAGGGACCTCAGCCTGATTTTGGAGCAACTTTAACAATTCATTAAAAGATGCTTACACATAAAAAAAAACTAGAAAAAGGAACATTCCTCTCATTTTTGATGAAATGTACATGCCTACATGGCTCCGACCACAGAAAAAACACAGTCACTCCTGGGCTAATTAAAGATAAGCTCATACCTTACTGTGTTGTCTTTCCCACCAATTACCAAGCTCAGCTCTACAGACCATCTGTCTTCTATGAATCTCTATTTATATAAATAAATATAATATTGCCATCTCTCTAAAATTCAACACTCTAAATAAATTAGTACCTAAAAGTACATAATAAATAGTATATTCAAAACAAAAGAAAATATTAAAACAAAAGGAAGCGTTTAATGACTAATTATAATGCTAGTATATATACTAATATTTACCTTCCAATACAGCAGGTGGGACTAATTTAACAGCAGCCATGAATTCAAGCTTCTAAAATGCACAATAAGATAGTAACATTGATTTTTTTAAAACACACCTTTCTCTCCTCTTCCGCCATTGTTTTAAAAGGCGTGGTTTGGGCATGACTCGGGCGTGGCTCATTAACGTGGGCGTTAGTTTGCTAAGTCATCCATTTAGAATGTCACTGTTGACTCATTACCAATGAGTCATTGATTTCTGGCATTATATATTACTACACAGACTGACCCAGACTGTCACAGTTAGTGCACAAACTCTGGTCACTGGCAGACATTGTCACAGGGCCTCAGCTGTTGGCTACCAAAGATAAAATGGACTGCCCTTATCATTCTCAGAGGTGGAGGTCTGTCTTTCAGTGCATTATCAATAAACTGAGGCTTGAAGGAATGACCTATTTCAAAAGCAAACATGTTAGGAATATTCCACAGGTCATTTGCACCTGCCCAGGTAGGTATATCTAAATATTACTGTATTAGCCACTATTTTTAATGTTGATTATTATTGTGCTCTGACCTAATCTACTATGACTAAGCTACAGAAGAATGTTGCCTTGCATTGTGCAATACTTTTGCTTATGCATGCTTTTAATTAGTAAATGCTGAGCTAATATTATTGTTGTGTAGGTAAAAATACGTCAAGTCATGATTGCACAATGCCAGCAATTCCTAGTGACGAATTAGCAAGTTGGTGCAAAGGACTGAAGAGCAACAGGGAACTAAGTAATAAGTCTTTGATTGATGCTTTGTCACGAATGCACATGGCATCTACTGACAATTCTCATTTAATGAATGCTATAGCTTTAGCATATCACATACGTAAAGGTATGTACTACACTATGGGGCGTGGGCTAGTCATATATATATTTAATACAGGTAATGTCAGTTTCCTTGAACCTAAAGTAAAGCCCCAAGACTCAGTTGCTAAGCCTGAGCCACTTACAATTGAAAAAGAATTTTTTATTGACATTCCAGTGGCTCCTACTCAATACATTGGCACACTAATAGGAACAAATGGTACTCATTTGAAAAAACTCTGTGAGACTCACGGGATTAGTAGCATTCACTTGGGAGAGCATACTAAAAGTAGGAAACGTATACAGAACAGTTTCCTATACAATACTCCCGTCAGAGTGACATATACTGTCCCCTTAACTCATGGGAAGCATGGTGTTTTTGAAAGAGCATTGCATGAAAGGGTCAGCATCATCAAGAAGAAGAGAGAGAATCATTTTGAAGCAGTAAGAATTTACCAAGCAATCTTTTTTATATTTATTGATGATTAGACTCAGAAATTCATGAAACATTTGGCTGACAAGAGAGAGGAAAGAAAGAGGCGATTTCAAGCTAAAGAGGATGAAACATGTAAAGATTATTTTGTAATTGCTTAGTAGTATGTTTGTTTAATTTTTACAGATGAGTATACAGATGTAAAGGTATTTTCAGCTGGAAATTATTATCAAGGCAAAGGGAAAAGGAATCGCACAAAATCTGATCAGCAAAAGTAATAATACAATAGTAATAATGATATTGATAATAAATCGGCTGATTTTATGTTTAGGAAGGGAAAATTTCGTAATTTACAAGGTGGTCATTGCCTTCATTGCCTGACGTCATTTAAACCTGATGATACACAATGCCAATATCATCCAGGATACATAGGTATAGCAAGTCCTTTGAATGCATGGTCATTATGATTCAAGTGCATACTGCTCTAGTTCTAATACTAGTAGTATCTTGCATTTATTCTATTTGTTGTTATGCTGTCTAGTTAATGATGACCTAGCAATGAAAGTATGGAGTTGCTGTAAAAAGGATCATGAGGATGGCTTGACTCCACAAGAGGAGCATGTCTCAACTGGGTATGTTCATTTTTGTCATATTGAAAAGTATAGTAGCTTGCTTCTGATGAATACTGAAACCATACAACTTGCAGCTATTAGCTTTTTTTTGGTAGCTGTAAACCTCGCTTCATTCCTTTGTCTAATTGCATATTGAGCTGGGACTGTTCTGAAACTGGTATTTTATTATCTTTCCTTTATAGGTGTACTTTTGGTAGACATCTTTGGAGACCTCCTAAGTCAAAGAAAACATCTAAACAAGGCAGTGGCAATAGCATTAGTGAAGATTTAGTTGTGAAGAAATTATTTTAACATAATAGTCTATAAATACAATACAATACATTATAATACAATGCTACCAATATAAAGTGTAACATAACAGTCAAGTAGAAGTATTTTAAGCAGCTATTATTTTTATTGTTGCCTGACAATGAATAACATTTCTTTATAATATTATTCATTAGTGTGTCATGCCAATACTCCATATTCTTATCACCACAGTCAGGTGAGCTTTTATCAGTCATATGAACTCTTTGTACAAACTGTATATTAGAGACAGGCTGGGCTTAGGTATATTACTATAAAAACAGCAGTGTAATTACATGTTCTGAAAGCAAAAAACAACAGAATAAACAAAAGTATAATAGTCAAAGTATATAGTCAATCTGTCTTTATTTTATATTCTCATAGTCGCCTCCTCCTTTTCCTGCTTTACGTCTTATGAAGTTCACCAGAGGCCCAAAGGTAAAAACACATCCATCCTATTGTGTAAAGATAAATTGTAAATGAATATAGCAATAATCTATTATACCTTAACAAGGAATGGTAATGAGAACCACAGTTCTTTCTGAGGAATCATTTCTTTGCCTTCCTTTTCAAATTTCCTGTTCAAAACAACAGCTCCAACAACAAAGTAAGTGATAAAACCAATGAGCATCCTAAATGATTTTATTTATCATGCTTTGTAATGAGAACATTGACATGTAGTATGTACTTACACAATAACCAGCACAATGCCAATTATACCAGGGGCTACACTGCTTTTGCCACTTTTTCCACCACCCCCACCACCACCACCACCTTCAGGTTTAGTAGGAGGGTCACTTGGTATTGAGGAGTCGCCACAACCTCCAGGACATGCACACTTTGTTGTCAAGTGGTATATCTTATAAGGAGAGGCAAATAAAAGGAATGAGTTTTACTAGCTTACATATGTCAAAGAAAGTTCTACATCACCATCAGCAGTAATTGACGGGGTGTCTGCATTCTGATCACATGTTAGATATACTTTAGTAACCCTATATGACATGACATAAACACCAAGGCATGAAATTAGTGAAAAGTCATGTTCTAAAGTACTTATAACCTTGCCCACAATAGCCCTCTTATTACCTTGAATCCTGACCATTGTCATACTGCAAGTAATTATTACCAGTGCTAGAATCAATGTACATTGTTTCAGTCGATGCATCACCAAGCATATAATAATCATAATTTTGAGTTGACTGGCAAGCCTATAAATGTTTTAAATGTACATATATGCCTCACCATAGTGTTACAAAATTCTTACAGCAGTTTTTCCATCACTACAGCTACCAGATCCCTCGTAATACCAAATGCAAGGGTTGTAAGAGTATGTGAATTGAGTGTCTCCATTACTCTGTGGTATGCCGGTGAATCTGCAAGAGTTAAAATCAGTAAAAGTAAAACTAGCTCATGCTGGCTACTTTGCAGTTCCATCAGTGCTTGATATAGAAGATAAGTCAATAGTCCCATCAGCAGTGTCACAGACGCAACCAGGTTTCCCTGATGGAGGTATGCATGGTTGCTGAGCTGAGGAGAGCCCAACCAAAACAAGCTGAAAGAAGACAAAGCCTCTCATCACCCTCTTTGCTTCAACACGCAGATTTAACCACACCCAATATAATAATTTATTATGAATATCAAGAATGCATGATATTTTTTTAGTCAGTTCCTTCTCTGCTTTTGCCAATTTTTGCTTGATAATTTTTACAAGTGAACCAAATGTAAAAATTTACAAAAATAATGCAGTTCAGTTGTGCAAGAACAAAATAAAAACTTTACTGCTTTAGCCGATTCGGGTAATGCAAACCAGAATAATTGCAGCGGAATTAAATAAAAGAATAAAATATAAGCAAAAGTATAATGGTCAAAGTATATAGTCAATCTGTCTTTATTTTAAATTCTCATAGTCGCCTCCTCCTTTTCCTGTTTTACGTCTTATGAGGTTCACTAGAGGTCCAAATGTAAAAACACATCCATCCTATTGTGTAAAGATAAATTGTAAATGAATATAGCAATAATCTATTATACCTTAACAAGGAATGGTAATGAGAACCACAGGTCTTTCTGGGGAATCATTTCTTTGCCTTGCTTTTCAAATTTCCTGTTCAAAACAACAGCTCCAACAACAAAGTAAGTGACAAAACCAATGAGCATCCTAAATGATTTTATTTATCATGCTTTGTAATGAGAACATTGACATGTAGTATGTACTTACACAATAACCAGCACAATGCCAATTATACCAGGGGCTACACCACTTTTGCCACTGTTTTTACCACCACCTCCACCACCAGGCTTAGTGGGAGGGTCAGTTGGTACTGGTGTATCACTGCATCCTCCAGCACATGCACACTTTGTTGTCAAGTGGTATATCTTATAAGGAGAGGCAAATAAAAAGAATGACTTTACTAGCTTACATATGTCAAAGCAGTGTCTCCGTCACCATCGGCAGTAATTGACGGGGTGTCTGCATTCTGATCGCATGTTAGATATACTTTGGTAATCCTAAATGACATAAAGATGAAGGCATGAAATTATTGAAAAGCTTATATTTTCCTTCCCACAAATGGCACTAGTATAAGTATTACCTGGAATCATCTCCATTGTCATACTGCAAGTAATTGTTACCAGTGTCAGAATCAATGTACATAGTTTCAGTTGATGCATCACCGAGCATATAAGAATCTCCACTTTGATCTGACTGGCAAGCCTATAATTAATGCACAATGATGCATGTCAACATTCATGTCACAATTATCCTTACAGCAGCATTGCCATAGTTACAGCTACTATATCCCTCGTAATAGCTAGTGCAAGGGTTGTAAGAGTATACAAATTGAGTGTCTCCATCACTCTGTGGTATGTTACTGAATCTGCAAGAGTGAAACCATTTAGTGCAGTTAAAACTATAGTGCATGCTTGCTACCTTGCAGTTCCATCAGTGTTTGATATAGAGGATAAATCAATAGTCCCATCAGCAGTGTCACAGACGCAACTAGGTTTCCCTGATGGAGGTATACATGGTTGTTGAGCTGAGGAGAGCCCGACCAAAACAAGCTGAAAGAAGATAAAGCCTCTCATCATCCTTTTTGAATTTGCTGCAACACGAACGCGCCACACCCAAAACAAATAATGAATAATACATGATAAATATTCCTTCTGTGCTTATGCCCATGTTTTGCTTGATATTTTTTTACAAGTGGACGAAATGTAAAACATGCCCTTCCTACAAAAATGCAGTTTAGTTCTGCAAGGACAAAATAAAGACTTTACTACTTTTTAGCCAATTTGGGTAATGCAAACCAGAATAATTGCTGTGGAATTATATTAAAATCAATAATCGCTGGCAAAGCCAATTATAAGGAAAAGTATTGCATTCAAAGTATATAGTTAATCTGTCTTTATTTTATATTCTCATAGTCGCCTCCTCCTTTTCCTGTTTTATGTCTTATGAGGTTCACTAGAGGTCCAAATGTAAAAACACATCCATCCTATTTGTGAAGATAAATTGTAAATGAACATAACAATAATCTATTATACCTTAACAAGGAATGGTAATGAAAACCACAGGTCTTTCTGGGGAATCATTTCTTTGCCTTGCTTTTCAAATTTCCTGTTCAAAACAATAGCTCCAATCACAAAGTAAGTGACAAAACCAATGAGCATCCTAAATGAAAGTCAGTGCTTTGCAATGAGAACATTGACATGTAGTATGTACTTACACAATAACCAGCACAATGCCAATTATACCAGGGGCTACACTGCTTTTGTCACTTTTTCCACCACCACCCCCACCACCACCTCCAGGCTTAGTAGGAGGGTCACTTGGTACTGGCCTGTCACTACATCCTCCAGCACATGCACACTTTGTTGTCAAGTGGTATATCTTATAAGGAGAGGCAAATAAAAAGAATGAGTTTTACTAGCTTACATATGTCAAAGGAGTATCTTTATCACCATCAGCAGTAATGGATGGGCTGTCTGCATTCTGATCACATTTTAGATATACTTTGGTAATCCTAAATGATACCGAGGCATGAAAATAGTGAAAAGCTCATGCTATATAGTGAGAAATTTTGGAGCGAGTTAAATTTGGCAAATTGTTAAATTTCGGTGAATGGTTGATTTAATTCGGTGAAACTACGGCCACATGCCATTGAACATGCACATAATGGCTAAAAGTGGTGGATTTTTATTTTGGCAAATGGCTATAAAAATGCCAAATTTTCCAAATTTAATTCCCTTCAAAATTTCCCGCTATACAATATTCTCTTCTCCTATAAATACTTACAGCCTTGCCCACAAATAGCACTATTATTACCTCGAATCCTGACCATTGTCATACTGCAAGTAATTGTTACCAGTGTCAGAATCAATGTACATTGTTTCAGTTGTTGAATCACCAAGCATAAAAGAATCTTGAGTTATTGGAGTTGACTGGCAAGCCTATAATGAATGTACATGCATGTCAACATTCGTGTCAGAGTATCCTTACAGCAGCATTGCCCCAGTTACAGGTAGTATATCCCTCATAATAGCTAGTGCAAGGGTTGTAGGAGTATACAAATTGAGTGTCTCCATCACTCTGTGGTATGTTAGTGAATCTGCAAGAGTGAGGCCATTCAGTGTAGCTAAAACTAGTGCATGCTTGCTACCTTGCAGTTCCATCAGTATTTGATAGAGAAGTTAAATCAATAGTCCCATCGGCAGTGTCACAGACGCAACTAGGTAAACCTGATGGAGGTATGCATGGTTGCTGAGCTGAGGAAAGTCCAACCAAAACAAGCTGAAAGAAGACAAACCCTCTCATCATCCTCTTATTTTTGCAGATTCGACCACACCCAAAATAAAATGATGGATAGTTGAATACAATAATAGATCTACACATAGATCTAGTCTGTTCCTTCTGTGCTTTTGCTTTTTTTGCTTAATAATTTTACAAGTGGACCAAAACTAAAAATATACCCTTCCTACAAAAAATAATGCAGTTCAGTTCCACAAGGACGATACTTTAGCCAATTCAGGCAATGCAAACCAGAATAATTACTGTGGAATTAAATAAAAGAAAAAAAATTATATAGGTATAAGCAAAATATGATATTCAAAGTATATAGTAAATCTGTCTTCATTTTATATTCTCATAGTCACCTCCTCCTTTTCCTACTTTACGTCTTATGAGGTTCACTAGAGGTCCAAATGTAAAAACACATCCATCCTATTGTGTGAAGATAAATTGTAAATGAACATAGCAATAATCTATTATACCTTAACAAGGAATGGTAATGAGAACCACAGGTCTTTCTGGGGAATCATTTCTTTGCCTTCCTTTTCAAATTTCCTGTTCAAAACAACAGCTCCAACAACAAAGTAAGTGACAAAACCAGTGACCATCCTAAATGAAAGTCAGTGCTTTGCAATGAGAACACTGACATGTAATGTACTTACACAATAACCAGCACAATGCCAATTTCACCAGGAGCTACACCACTTTTGCCACTGTTTTCACGACCACCTCCACCACCACCACCGGGCTTAGTAGGAGGGACAGTTGGTATTGATGAATCGCTACATCCTCCAGGACATGCACACTTTGTTGTCAAGTGGTATATCTTATAAGGAGAGGCAAATAAAACAAAAAAGACTGTGCTTTACTTACATATGTCAAAGGAGTGTCTCCATCACCATCGGCAGTAATTGATGGGCTGTCTACATTCTGATCACACATTAGATATACTTTAGTAACCCTATATGACATAAACACCAAGGCATGAAACTCATGAAAAACCAGTTCATCAAAGTACTTTGCCTCACCCACAAATAGCACTAGTATTATTACCTGCCATCATCTCCATTGTCATACTGCAAGTAATTATTACCTGTGTCAGAATCAATGTACATAGTTTCAGTTGATGCATCACCGAGCATATAATAATTATCATTTTCAGTATACTGGCAAGCCTATATAATTAATGTATATGTATGTCAACATTAGTGTTACAAAATCTTACAGCAGTGCTGCCATAGCTACAGCTACTATATCCCTCGTAATAGCTAATGCAAGGGTTGTAAGAGTATGTGAATTGAGGGTCTCCATTAGTCTGTGGTATGTTGGTGAATCTGCAAGAGTGAAACCATTCAGTATAACTAAAACTATAAATACCTTGCAGTTCCATCAGTGTTTGATATAGAGGATAAGTCAATAGTCCCATCAGCAGTGTCACAGACGCAACTAGGTTTCCCTGATGGAGGTATGCATGGTTGCTGAGCTGAGGAGAGCCCAACCAAAACAATCTGAAAGAAGACAAAGCCTCTCATCATCCTCCTTGCAGATTCGACCACACCCAAAATAAAAACAGTTTAATTATCAATTTGTGCTCATAATAAATTTGAGCTCATAATAATAAAAAGCTTAACATGAATTACATAGTTGATAATAGATCTTGTTTTTCTGTTCCTTCTGTGCTTTTGCCCATTTTTTGTTTGATAATTCTAACAAGTGGACCAAATGTAAAAATGCATCCTTCCTACAGAAGAGAACAGAGCTATAGCACTGATGACATACAAAAAAGGTTTTACCTTAACCAATCCTGGTACCGCAAACCAAAATAATCGTTGTGGGATTAAATCATAGCCTTTCTTTTGATACTTATATTTCAAAACTACTGCTCCCACTATAAAATAAGTTAAAAAACCTGCAAAGAAACTGCAAATGTATGCAGTGAGTGATTTAACATAATAACTTTATGGATGTCTCTCACAGCATTATGAGTGTAATTCCTACAGGGCCAGATACATCCTTCCCATTCTGATACTGACACCCATCAGGACAGGCACACTTTGAGCGAAGGTCAAATTTCTATGTACAATAAAGTAAACATCATGTTTTGTCATTAGTTACATAAGTAAGTGGCATATCTCCATCTCCTTTAGCTGTCAACTCTGGATCTTTTTTGCTTTCATCACAAATCAAATCAATGATGGATAGTCTGTGATTATAAATACAACTCTCTATGTGATTATATGACTATTATTTGTTGTACCTTCCTTCTGTCCCACCATTATACTGTAAATATGTCCTACTACCATCGATTTGAAATTGTTCATTTGCAATAAGTCCACATGAACGATAATTCCCATTTGTATCTTTCTGGCATACCTACCATAAATGATAATAATGGCATATGATTTAAGGTTTCACATCTGGTAACCTAGTGATAATTCTAACAATTTAAGCTAAAAAAATTCTGTTATCAAATCAAACTATACAATACTGAGTTGACTGACAATCAATCTGTTCCCCCAGCCCTTCTCACATTGAAACGCAATTAAAAGCCTCGTGAAAAGCTTACTGCACTAACTGCCGAGCTGACTTCATCACCACCACAGAGCTGATTATTAGTAATCCCATAACAGGGATTAAAAGTATAAGCCTGCCCATTACTGTCTTTTACATCTTTAAATCTGCAAGAATCATAATTGAATTATAATATTAGTTCAGACATGACTAACTTAGGAGTGCTTTCATCATACAAGGGTCTTAGATCAATGGTCCCTTGCCCAGTCTCACATACACAATTAGGAGCTCCCTGGGGTGGTGTACAACGCTGTGCAAACAATACAGACCAGTTACAGGATGTCAGGAGGACCAAAACAAGCCAAAGCATCTTTTTGTTGGTTTTTCATGAATGATGGGTGGGTCTGAGAGAAGCCACGTGATGCTTGCTTTGCAGATTGCAGGCTGGTATGGTATTCATGAGCTGAGTATTATACTCATGTGACTCATCACTGGCTGGGATAATAACAAAATATATCATAATTTTAATCAGCATAAGAATACTACAGTTTGTCATAGTCACTTGGAGATTTATCGCCTCTTAGGACAAGACCTCTAATTGAGTTAAAAGTAAACAAAGCTCCATCCTATAATGTAAGGTGAAAATAAAATGAATTAAGACTTTTCCTTAAATTTACTTTAATGAGATAAGGAAGAACAAACCAAAATTCATGATTTGGTATCATTTCACGTCCGCTTTTTTGAAAACGATACTTTCTTACTACTATACCGATTACAAAGTATAATGCAAGACCAAATAAAGAACTAAATGATATTGAACAATTTAATATCATCATAAAAATTGTAGTTTACTGACAGAAAAATTAGCGTTAGTCCAATTGCTCCAGATTTATCACTACCACCAGCTCCTCCTCCAGGTTTTGGTTTACTTCCATGACATCTTCCAGGACATCCACATTCCGTCCTCAATTGAAAATCCTGTTTAACAACACTCATCAATACTATAATATTCTATTCAAACTCACATATCTATATGGCACATCTCCGTCATCAAATGATCTGATTGAGGGTGTTGTAGCTGATTCATCACAAATTACTTCAACTACAGTTATTCTGTATTTCATGTGTGCATATCAATAAATACAATGACTGGAATAATAATGATCAACAGGTCATTGTCAGTTAAGGTTAAAAATACATGATTATATAATCAGCTTTAACTGTACCTGCCTCCCTCGCCCCCATCATATTGCAATTCAGTCTTTCCATTTGAATAATACTTAAAAGTCTCTGTTGAAGTCAATCCACAGGAGTACTGATCATCAAATGAAGTCTCTTCCTGACAGGCCTATGTACATGCAAAAGTATAATCATGATAGCTGGATCTATCATAGGCTTACTGCATTAACAGCACCGTTTATTCCACAACCATTTGTACCAGTTTGAAACCCATAGCAAGGATTGTAGGAGTATTCATACCTTTCAAATGTTTCTCCCTGTATGTTTTTGAACCTACATACCATTATTTCAAATGAGGCAGCAGCCCGGGCAATGACCTACCTAGGGGTTCCATCGCTGTTTGCAATTGAAGTTAAGTCTATTCTTCCTTGAGGTGTATCGCAAACACAAGAGTCTAGTCCTACTATGTTGCAGTTAATCTGACCAGTGACTGTGTACTTAACACTGCAAGCGTAGGCAATTAGAAGCACTGGAAACAAAGAGCGTCTTCTCAGCAGCTCCATCTTTAGCAGCCCCACCCCTTAAAAATTTTCACATGCCTACGCTAATTTTAAAAGCCTACTCACACCCACGCAAATTTTTATAGCAAGTCTTATGATTGATAGTCAGCATAAGATAAGTATTATCTGCTCTTGTGGTTAGCAACATAAAAATATTATTCACAATCTATAAGATTAGTCCTAGATTGGTTGATAGTCTTTGTACTTCACTCTAATGCATGGTGTTGCAATAAATTTCACTCCGTCCTATATGGAAATAATCTGTTTTAATTCAGTTTATGGTGCCCTCATACAAACCTTTACAAGAAATGGTAGGCTAAACCAGAACCTTTTATTAGGAATTATGTCAGTGCCGCTTTTTTTTTGATGAAATTTAAGAATAATACCACCGATAATAAAGTAAGCCAATAGTCCAGTCAGAGCCCTGCCAGTCATAAAGGTAAAAGTAACTACATACATTCAAGGCTTACAGTGAGATTAATATAGCACCGATATATCCAGAATCATCTGAACCTGATGAATGTTTTTTTATACAAGCTTCATTTGTATAAAGATTAAAGAGATAAAGATACGGTGTTTCTGAATCACCAGTAGTATTAATTATTGGATTAACTGCTGCTTCATCACAGTGTAGATAGACAATGCCTGTTCTATAATAAGATAGAATTTACCATGCCTAGTATAGTCTCGCTGGCCGGCAAGGGTCTGGCTAGCGAGACTATGCCTAGTATACACTACATTAGTACCTGCTTTTATCTCCTCCACTGTAATGCAACTCATAATTTCCCTCAGAATCATAATACATGGCTTCTGTATCAATAGTAGAAACAAGAGTTTTTTCATCCTGGCAAATCTATAATGAAATCATGCCAATAAATATATACACATTGATTGTGTAATCTACTTACTGCAGTATTCCCATTATTACAATCACCCTCACTGCCTACACTAAAGCCAAAGCAAGGGTTGTACTGATAATGATAATAACCATGAAAAAAGTCAGAATCAGCAAACCTTTATATATCAAAATACTTCTAAAAGATTTATAATAATATAATATATACAGCTTACTTTGCACTTCCATTATTTTGAGTTATTTTTGTCAAATCTATTGTTCCATGATGTGTTTTGCAGACACAGGTTGGCTCTCCTGAAGGAGGGGAGCAGCGAGTAAGAGACGACCCAAAGCAAATAGGCAAAAGAGAAACCAAACAGACAGCAATATGCATTTTTACAAGCAAACACGCCCACTGGCTTGCAATAATTATGTTTATTATTCTATTGTAAACATAATTCATTATCACCATCATTTCTAATCCCTTTCATGTAGTATATTATAAATTTATGCTCCCACCTATGCTATAGCAAAACAGCAACATAAAAATCTTATTCACAGTTTATATTAAGTCTAAGATTAATCCTAGATTGGTTGATAGTCTTTGTACTTCACTCTCATACATGGTGTTGCAACAAATTTCACTCCATCCTGTTGTGGAAATAATTTATAGTAGCATTTTAAATTTCACCATGCCTTCATACAAACCTTTACAAGGAATGGTAGGCTAAACCAGAACCTTTTATTAGGAATTATGTCAGTGCCGCTTTCTTTTTTATGAAACTTAAGAATAATACCGCCAACAATAAAGTAAGTCAATAGTGCAGTCAGAGCCCTGTTAATCACAAAGGTAAAAGTAACTTACTATAAGTATTCAAAGACTTACAGCGAGATTAATATAAAGCCAATATATCCAGAATCATCGGAATGTCCAGCCGCTTTCAAACAAGCTTCATTTGTATAAAGATTAAAAAGGTATAGATATTCTGTTTCTGAATCACCAGTAGTATTAATTATTGGATCAACCGCTGCTTCATCACAATGTAAATAGACAATGCCTGATCTGTATTATAAAGAAGAATAACAATTAATAGTAATTAATGTGGTATATGCTACCTGGTTAGATCTCCTCCACTATAATGCAACTCATAATTCCCCTCATCATGATTATAATACATGACTTCTGTACCAATTGTTGAAACAAGAGTTTTTTCATTCTGGCAAATCTATAATATTAATCATTCAAGCAATTAATAACAATCAAAATTAGTCCTGCTATACTTACTGCAGTATTGCCATTATTACAATCACCATTACTACCTATACTAAAACCAAAGCAAGGGTTGTAGTCGTAATGATAACGACCAAAAGCAAGGTCAGGATCATGAAACCTTTATACATCAAAGTAACTAAAAGATTTTATAACAAACAGCTTACCTTGGGGTTCCATCAGTTTGAGCTATTTTTGTCAAATTTATTATTCCATGATGCGTTTTGCAGACACAGGCTGGCTCACCTGAAGGAGGAGAGCAGCGAGTAAGAGACTGCCCAAAGCAAATAGGCAAAAGAGAGAAAACCAATAAAACAAAAACAAGCATTTTTACAAGCAAACACGCCCACTGCAATCATATTCATGTGTCATCCCACTAGAGCTAATAAATTAGATTCCCATGCATGCAATAAAAGTTTATTATTAGTTTCTAAACATTAGCAATGGATTGTGTTTATGTTTTTGAACACCACATCCTAGATAGACTGATACTTTTTCCTTGCAATTGGTGACACAATGACCATTATTCCATCCTATGTATTAAAAAATTTATGATCATGTCCATAGGCACATTAGTATTATCATTAGACTACAAACCTTTACAAGGTATGGTAAGCTCAGCCAAAATTTCTTATTAGGAATTACATCAGTCCCTTTTTGCTTTTTAGAGAATTTGCAAATCAGACCGCCAACAATAAAGTATATCAACACAGAAGCAATAGTCCTGCATTGAAAGTTCAAAATGAAGTGATCAAAGTTTACAACACACTGAGCACAGTAATGAACTTACACAAATATTATTCCTAGCCCAATATATCCTACATGTACAGCAGAGGATGACGACGACGATGATCCACCTGGTGATATAAAACATGTCTGATTGGTATAGAGGTGAAAGACATATGCAAATGTCTCAGCTTTATCACCAGTGGTGCTTATTCTTGGCTGATTATCTGTTTCATCACAGTCCAAGTACACGACAGCATGTCTGTATGTATAATACCATTGCAGTATGCATCATACACCTCTATACCTCTCATCATCTCCTTTACTATAGTGCAATTCATAATTTCCTTTACCGTCATGATACATTCTTTCTGAAGTAATCAAACCAACAACAACATGTTGATCCTGACAAATCTAAATTGCATCTAAATGTATAATAATAACTATAATATGCTGCATACTGCAGTAACGCCACTTGCACAGTTATCACTACCAACACCAAAACCGTAGCAAGGATTGTAATCATAGGAGTGGGCATCATAAGACTGCTTAAATCTATAATATTATGCATCATACATACATATTATGCATCAATTGGTCTTACTTAGGCTTTTGATTGTGTAGAGCTATGGTTGTCAGGTCTATGATCCCGTCTTCAGTCTGACAAACACAGCTAGCCTGTCCATCTGGAGGAATACACTCAATGAGGTCACCTGCAAAGCAAAGAGGCAAAATAATAATTGCATAAGCATAAGTAATTGAAAGCATTTTTCCTTCACAAGTGATTAATGCTGTGCAAAAATTTTTTTATGCACAGAATTGGAGCTACCGCCCACGCATAATATCACCACACCCAATTCTTTTCTCCACCCACCTCGTGGTATAGTAGTGTCATGGCGTCCAATTCAGAATCAGTAGATGGTGTTAGCGGGTGTTACGGTGATCCTGATGTACTAAAGGTGGCTGTACTGAAGGAGCTGAATCCTACAATCAAAGTGACATTTAGAAAATGTGAGTAGAGAAATTAAAATAACTAGTTTTATAATCATTACCTTTGAGAGGGTATGGTTTTGGTGATTTGGCTATGAGAAATTATTGAAATTCAAAAATGATTAATTGACGCAATATATGAAAAATAAAGGTTGTTTAAAAGTCATGGTTATAAAGGTTGTTTTTTTGTTATTGTTGAAATTTATTATTATATTAATAACCAGATTATTTTTATTTTTTAGGTACAGATGAAAATAGCAAAAAGGTGAGTACAAGCCTGCTCTGAGCAGTGTCCATAGTACACTTTATTCATATAACATTGTAAATTTTGTAATTTTTGAATTGTTATTTAACAGAGTGTGTCACTACTGCTGTCAAATGGATTTTGTGTAACAGCTGCTAATGAGATATGTCGGTTAGTTATTAATAATTATGTAACCCATCATCTTCTTTGTCTATACAATGGTTAGGTATCTTGTTAAGAAAGAAGGTGGAGCTGTCGTCTCATTGAGAGATTGGGCTCTTATTGATTACTGGCTGGAATGGGAAGCTATTTCCTTGAAAGTAAGCCATTCAATCATGTACTGCCTCATATGTGCACATATTTAGTCTGTGTTTTGATGTGATTAATAATTTTTGTTTCTTGATTTATGGAATATTATTTAATTTTTAATTTGTGTATAGCCAGCTATCTTGTCATCAGTAATTAATAATTCACCATCAGATCAATTGCTATCATGTCTGACACAACTCGAGTCTCATCTCACAAGTAATCAGAAGATTGTCTCATGCAATGAGGTATGTGTTTAGGAGCCAGCCACAACTCTATTATACATTTATTACACAATACATATAGTTCTCATTGGCTGATGTTGTTGTATGGTCAACACTGCTCGTAATACAAAGCCCTGAGTCTAAACTTTCATCCAGTAAGTGAAGGAGAGTGTGTATTGGTGGGTAGTAGTGTACTACATGATTTGTAAGTACTTGTAAATACAATATATACTTGAGCTTTTTTTTAACTTTTTGGCATATTTTGGCACCAATGATTATTGTTGACAATTAATTTTTTGTAAGTATAGTAGTTAATGATTTTGATCCCAGTCCTTGAGCAGTGCATTCTTTATTTAGATATTGCCAGGGATTATCCAAAAATTGCTCAGTGGTATCGCTCGCTGGCACGGGATTCTCGATTCTCGTCTGCAGTCTGGGCAGCATCTAACGATAAAGGCTTTGAAGGTTTCTATGACTTCATAATACCTAGTGGATCTGGTAAATCAAAGAGCACAACAACTGGTGGTAAAGGACAAAGTAGTAAAGCTGAGAAGGAGAGAACACAAGTATGGAATCATTACTACTGTTAGTAAATAGTAATATTATCATGCACTATAGTCTGCTAGTGGTCTGTCACCCAGCAGTAGTACTGGTGATATGATAGGCCAGGCTGATATTGATAAAGCCATGGCCCATTGGAACGAAGGGCCTGATGCTGCACCAAAGCCTCGTCTACATAGCCATCCAATGTGAGTCTTTATTGCTTGCATCTCTCTTTTATCTTTCATTTCCTTGCCACTTTATTTTCATTCTATCTCTTCTCTCCCTTTCCTTCTCTTACTCTTACAATAATTCGTGTACTTATTCTCTCCTATTCTAGTTTGCCTATACCTGGTGAAAGGAATGTTCTAGTTACGAGTGCATTGCCCTATGTGAACAATGTGCCTCATTTAGGTAACATTATTGGATGCGTTTTGAGTGGAGATGTATTTGTGAGGTAAGTCTCTTGTACTTTAATATTATAATTACTGCATAAGTGACTAGATTATAAGTTAAATATAATAGTATTTACTATCAATGATATTTTATATAAAAAGTTGATTTTTGTTCTATTAACTGTTATTTGTTCAATATACATTATAGATATGCTCGTCTTCGTAATTACAACACACTGTATGTGTGTGGTACTGATGAGTATGGCACTGCTACTGAAGTAAAGGCAGTCAAAGAAGGACTCACTCCTCAGCAGATATGTGACAAGTACTACGCCCTCCATTCGGAGATATACGAATGGTTTAATGTGGACTTTGACATATTTGGAAGGACCAGCACACCACAGCAAACACAGTCAGTTAATGCAGTGGGTAGAACATAAACATAATTATTGTATTTATACATGTATTATATTTATCTTTTATTCTTTTTTATTCTTTAGAATTGCCCAGGACATTTTCTGGCATCTTTATGACAGAGACCTCATTAAGAAGGACACTGTGGATCAGCTACTCTGTACTTCTTGTGATAAGTATGAGCTCTTGATGATAATAATTAGGTACACATATAATGATGATAATTTCTAGGTATCTTGCTGATCGTTTTGTCGAAGGGATATGTCCATTCTGTGCATACCCAGTATGTCCTATTATATTATATTATTATTATTATTATTATTATTATTATTATTATTATTATTATTATTATTATTATTATTATTATTAATGCATATTTATTGCCCCATAGGATGCTCGTGGGGATCAGTGTGATAAATGTGGAAAGCTGATCAATGCCGTTGAATTGAAAGTGAGTCCCTTATCCTCTTTCTATGATTGTGTATTGTGTGTGTGTGTATATAGTCTCCACGTTGCAGCATATGCTCTAGTACACCTGTAGTGAAGCAATCCAACCATTTGTTTCTGGATCTTGAAAAGGCACATACATGTACATGTATACCAGTTCATAAAATAATATTTATATATTTTAGTTGCAATCTCCAGTATTTGATTGGGCACAAAAGTCAATAAGTGAAGGTTAGTCCTTTCTTTATTAGTAAAGCAGTTTGTTTGATACTCCTCTATCACTGTATTTTTACTACTACTGCCTTGTGTATGATGTTTTGTAGGAGTTTGGTCACAGAATGCCCAGTTCATTACAAAGTCCTGGTTAAGAGATGGTTTGAAGCCGCGTTGTATAACTCGTGATTTGAAGTGGGGCACTCCTGTACCACTGGAGGGATACACTGATAAAGTATTCTATGTTTGGTTTGATGCCCCCATTGGGTAAGAACTAGACATCACGTATTGTGAACCGCTGCTTTATATTGCATTATTATTTTCCAGGTATATATCCATCACTGCCTGCTATACTGATCAATGGGAGAAATGGTGGAAGAACCCAGAACAAGTAATGACATAGTGTTTTGAAACACTCTATAGCATGTTACCTTCCTTGTCATTTTTTGCAGGTGCAACTCTATCAGTTTATGGCAAAGGATAATGTTCCTTTCCACACTGTTGTCTTTCCTAGTACACTCATTGGGACTGGTGTCGATTACTCTCTACTGAACCACATTAGCTCAACAGGTTTGTCTGTATATGTGACTCTTGATTCATGATGTACATTATAAGCAGTTAGCCCATTGGGTTTAGCAAGGTTCTGCCTAGTATAAAATTAGAGATGGCCAGAGACTAATATTGTTCTTATTAAATTTACAGTATGTACACCATACTAGTAGACTACAATATCATGCTTTATGTATGGTTATTAATATAAATTGGATTGTTGGTCTAAGTGATGACCTGGTTGGTTCATTTGTTGAGGTCCCGACTGCCATAGGCAGAGCAATGGTTTAGCATAGCAGTATTATTGCAAGTCGCATTGTTTTTATTTATTTATTATATTTTTAGAGTATTTGAATTATGAAGATGGGAAGTTTTCCAAGAGTCGTGGTGTGGGCGTGTTTGGTAACAATGCTGTAGAGACTGGTATCCCAGCCGATATCTATCGGTTCTATCTACTGTATGTGCGGCCAGAGTCTCAGGACTCTGCTTTTAGCTGGTCCGACTTTGTTATGAAGAACAACAGTGAGCTACTCAATAATCTTGGGAACTTCGTTAACAGGTTAGCATTAATTTTATGCACTATAATTACTATAGTACTACCAAGGATTAATTTATTTAAATTCTGATTATTTTGTGTGTTCTTGATATTTTCTTTTTATATTTCAAATAGGACACTCTCGTTCATCAAGAGCAGTTTTGATTCTTGCATACCAGTCATGACACTCAGCCATGATGACAGTGTGATAGTAGTTAAAGTAACCCAAGAGCTCCAGGGATACATTGAGTGCTTGGAGAGACACAAGCAACGCGATGGACTCAAGCATATCCTGGCTATATCCCGACTGGGGAATGGACATATACAGGCTCACAAGCCGTGGGAACTTGTCAAAGGAGATAAGAATCAGAAGTAATTTGTAATTTATTGGGATTTAATTTATTTTTAATATATAGAAGCCAGTCCCACTCATTATAATTGAATTTTACTCATAAAAATCATAATTTTATTTTATTATTTCATTATTTTCTGATAATGTTTTATAATTGAATTTTGCTTATACAAAAATCATAATTTTTATTGTTTCATTATTATTTTATGATAATGTTGTAGGTTGTTGGCTGGGAGTCTTCTTGGATTGTGTGCTAATATTTGTTGCCTCATTTCTGTTCTGCTACAGCCATACATGCCCTCCATAAGTAAAGAGATACAGAATCAGTTGCAGGTATTGAGTTAATGTAATACAGGGTATTTTAATCAAAATGGCTCGAAAATAATTTTTCATTTTTATATTTTTTTCTGATGCATATACATGTACCTATGTCACATAGAAAGTTTGAGTTAATTCCGTTAAGAATTAGATTTTATATGAATTTTTAAAGTTGCTCCAAAGTTGGGCCAAAGTTCCTGTACTATAGTACAGCGTCTCGGGCCATATTTCACCAGAAATGAAAAGTAGAGAATTCTCCATTTTAATAATTTTATCTGATGCATATATACATACTTATGTTGCGTAGAAAGTTTGAGTTGATTCCAATCAAAATTGAATTTTTTATGAATTTTTAAAGTTGCTCCAAAATCAAGCCAAAGTCCCTGTACCATAGTCCATGATCTCTGCCACTCTCTGGCCAAATTTCACCAAAAAATGAAAAGGAGAGAATTCTCTATTTTTATAATTTTTCCTGATGCATATAATACGTATTTATGTTGCGTATTAAAGTTTCAATAAAAATTGGATTTTTGTGATTTTTTTGAAGTTGCTTATATGACCAAATTTTCCAATGATAGTAATAATAAATTAAATTTCTATTCACAGGCTCCTAGTGAGTGCAATATAATATGGGATTACTTTGTTCCGTATCTACCAACAGGACATAAAATTGGACAGGTAATTTTTGTTGCCATATTTAATGAATTATGCTTTCAAAAGCCACTGCCTCTGTTTAAGAAGATCGACGATGCAACTGCTAATGAGCTCAAGAAACAATTTAGTGGACAGAAACAGGTTTTTAATGCATTTATTGTAAAAAATGAATAGCCTAAAATTAATGATATACTCTAAATAATTATAATTGCAAAAATTTTTATAATAATAATAATAATCAATTAATAATAATAATAATAATAATAATAATAATAATAATAAATGTCTAACAACAAAAGAAACTTGACATTTTGTTTGAGTTTTTTATGTGTACTAATTAAGCACTTATATTATGATCCTTGTGAGATTAAATGGTTTATGTTTGTGTGTGTATAGGATACTGGTGCTAGTTCTGCTATGGGCGAGTCATCAAAAAGCAAACTGGAAGCGGAGTTGGCTAAACAAGTACCTAATCATACAAATTAATAAAAATTGTCGGTTTTACGTCTTGTGTAGGCTGAAGTGGTTCGGTCGTTGAAGGCAAGTGGCTCTGCTACTAAAGAGACGCTTGATGCTGAAATTGCAAAACTTCTTGAGTTGAAGAAACAGCTTGGGATATCAGGGGCCAGTGTTGGATCAAAGAAAAAGGGAAAGAAAACAAAATGAGACAATTCCTAGTCTGCTCCTTTGACTGATTTATTCACGTTTCTTTCTATAGGTTTTAATTTTGTATAAATAATTTTATGTTCTGAGAAAAAACTTGTGTTTAACACAACCGCTTTTGTGATTCACTGCAAAAAAATTATGCCACAAAAATTCATAGGATTATTATTAATAATAAATAATTATTATTATAGATACAAAGGAATTGTCTCTCCTTAACAAACATGTACATTTGATAATGGTACTAAGAATTATAAATGACATTAATGTGATGCGTTATATTCTGAAAAGAAGTCTTTGCAAGTTTCGTAAGTCCCTATCATGATGGCACAGGCGGGGGCAACCTTAGCTACACGAGGTATAAGTCCAGCAAACAGCCCTGGAGCACCATACTCCTGTAGAATGGTTCTCATCACTCTACTCATGGATCCAACCCCTAGCTTGTTCCCTACTTCTGGCTCACCCAATTCGGCTTGCATGTGTGTCTTTACAACGTCTAAAGGCGTTGTTACTATAGCTGCAAATGTTCCTGCTATGCTGCCGGCTATAAATGGTACAAGGGGTTGATAGAACAAGGACCTGTTGGTAAAGTTTCGTTTCAAGTCTTCGTATCCGAGCCAGTATATGACCGAGAACGGGACGTCTCTTAGAAGCATGGGGCTCAGCCCACGCCACATGCTCAGGACCCCATTCTGAGCGGTAACAGTTCTGACAACTGATAGTACTTCGCTGATGTTCACACCAGTTCTAGACTGAAGTTTAGTTCGGACTAACTCAATAGGACAAACAGCAGTCACGGCAACAGTTCTAGATACCACACCCGATACCAAAGGTGCTGCAAAGTTACGCTCATTAGGATCAAAGCCAAGCCTTACCTTCAACTGGTCGTATAACGTGTAGTATATGACAGTCAGTGGTACGGCCATTAGCAGAGTAGGGGAGAGGCCCTTCCACCATGAGCCCACACCTTCAGTCCGTGCTAATTTGACAAATGCATCCAAAGTGCCAGTGTATCTGTGGACTGGGCTATAAGGAGGGAGATGAGGGTAAGGGCTTTCATATGTACATATACACACGCCGTCCAGTGCAGCTCGACAATCAAGAATGTAACATGGCTTGAGGGTCGACTGCTGGCGCTGGAGACGGACCTTTACCACGTCGAACGGAGTTGTGAGTAGAGATGTAAGTATGGCACCAGAACAGGATGATATTAGCTGTTGGATAGGTGTTACTGGGAGCAAAGTATCACTATGAACTCTATGATACTTCATCTTGACATTTTAGACATGATTACATCACTATCGTAGCACGTGCTCCATGTCAAATAGGCGTGGTCAGAAAGTTGTAACCACACCCACCAGTGGTGAGATGATTGTCATATGACATTCACGCACACATCCATATCCTTCTAAACGCTTACTCACTCTCTTCATCTCTCATTCTATCTTATTTCGTCTGCTCTTACTGACTTATCTTTCTTCTCTCTATTCCACAATGGAAAGTAAGGATTAATGATAGTTTGAAGAAAATAGGGTTGATATTGTTGTGTGTTGTTATAGAGCATCTGTTCAATCTCAAGTTTGCTGCTAAACAAATGGCAAGGGAAGCTAAGAAATGTGAAAAGGCTGAGAAAGAAGAGAAAGCAAAGTTAAAGAAAGTAAGTGAGTGATTGTTTAAAACCTGCCTGAGGTCGTTAGCCATTTTTGTTAAGAGTAGGCTTGTGTATCGTATCATAGCCATCATTAGTTATTACCATATAAATCCATGAGTATTCTCAGTGTTTGTTAGTTATGCTCGTGTACATGTAGTTTATTGATAATTGTTCCATCATCATTCTCCATTTTCTTGATATTGGGTGGAGACTGGAGGAGTTTCCATTAGCAAATACCCAAGAGAGGATATAACTAGTTTATAAGGTTGAGTAGTGCTTACAATTTCACAAATCAGTCCTTGATCCTTGAAAATATGGGAAATTGATGTTTTGTTATCTCTACATGATATAACTGATATTATCAATATTGAGAGGTTATTTTTATCTTAGGCATTAGCTAAAGGTAATGTTGAGGGTGCTAGGATCCATGCAGAGAATGCCATCAGACAGAAGAACCAGGGGCTTAACTTCCTTAGAATGAGTGCGAGGGTGGATGGTGTTGCGAGTCGTGTTCAGACTGCTGTGACAACGAAAAATGTGAGTCATTTTGAATTTATAACGATTATTGAAAACTCTGTTGTTACACATTACTTGAATGTCTACGTGTACATTTCTGTGTATATGTTTCAGCAAGAGAAAGTGTTTTATTATTTTTAATATAAATAGGTAACTAAAGCATTGGGCGGTGTCGTTAAAAGTATGGAGTCAGCCATGAAATCAATGAATTTGGAGAAAGTGAGTCATTTATAAGAACATGAAAATCATTAATTATCATTGCTCCTATTGTTGTGTTGTTAGATTTCAAAACTCATGGAACAATTTGAACGAGACTTTGAGCATTTGGACGTACAAACACAGACCATGGATGAGGCCATGAGTGGAGTCACTACTTTAACTATCCCTGAGGTACAGGCATTCATTAGCAATGAAACTATTATCATCATCATTATTATTATTATTGCTTTAGGACCAAGTTCAAGGCTTAATGGAACAAGCTCGTGATGAAGCTGGGTAAGTAGTGACAAGAGTACTCTTGGTAGTGGCAAGAGTACATAATATGTACTCCTGGTAGTGGTGATGGGGTGTATGTGCAAGAAATACTGTATAGTGGGAAATTTTGGAGTGAGTTAAATTTGGCAAATTTGGCGTTTTGATAGCCATTCATGAAAATAAGTATCTGCCATTTTAAGCCATTATTTTAGCCATTCGCCAAATTTAACTCCCTCCAAGATTTCCTGCTATATGGTACTATCAAGACTGATGTGAACTGAGATAATTATTATCTTTTAAAAAAAAATTTAGATTGGAGCTTGATTTGGAGCTACCTACTGCTGGGACAGCTACTCATACCAGTGCAGAACAGGTATGGAATAATGAGAATTGAAAATTATGCTAAATTGTTTTGTTTTAGGATGAGTTAACTGCTCGGCTGGCCCAACTAAGAAATTCATAATACGTATACAATGCTAACTCATAATGTTGCTTTTATCCTCTACAGTAAACATATTTTAATTTAAATTGTATATTTAATTCTTTTGTCTCTCATTGTGTCTGTGTCCATTTGAATATTATGGAATGTACCGTAGTCAAACTAGAGAAAGTTATTGATGAATAATCCAATTTTTGCAATTATATTTATTAGGGCAAAATAACTTCAGTACACTAGTAACACAAAATAATAACGTATATAGTAGAAAATAATAATATTAAAATATTTTATAATTATTAAATTATTATGGCATTCACTTATAACATCATCAATAGTAGTAATAGTATGACAACAATAGCTCAGTTCTGTAGTTTAGTATAATAATATCAGAATGTGATCGCAACTGGAATAAATGACTAATCTTCCTCCGATTCTTCAGAATCACTATTGCGTTTGGTTCCGCCTCTCGAGCCATGTGAGGGTATTGGTTCTGACGAAGGTTTCGAACTACTGGACGGGGTTCTTGCAGATTTGCTTGCAGCGGCCGGGTTCTGAGTCACCCCTGCTTGATAGTTTGGTGGCTGTTTACTTCTGTCTTTCTGTGTTAATAAATAATGACAATAATAACTGTTCTGCCACTAAGAATACATCCCTACATTACAGGGTACAACTACTACTTACAATAATGTTATCAATGTATTGAATCCACATCAGCATCTCATCCCTAGTGCTTGCTTGTATGTGATAATCCTTGCCCTCTACAGTGCAGACTGTAAGGACGTTTTGGTGTCTTTGTAAGGTATCTATTAGACAGAGAGAGAGAGCACTCAATGCTAGTTAGCTATGAATATCATTTCACATGCTTAATTTATAGCTCCACTATTATAAAATCCCCACTATTATTATTATACATAATGCTAGACATGTTACCCATTATTGTGATACATGATAATACTAGTATAATTATCATTACCTTCATTCACTGATGCACTAAATAGAGGTACTACACCAACAGGCTTTGCATCCTATTCAAAGAAACATTATTCATGCCCCTGATAGATATTATACTGACACTTCTATTCTTATAATAGTAAAGTCCTTCCGTTGTTAGCACGAACCATCTATCCAGCCAGTTCCTTCGAACGTGGCCTTTCTTTCTAAGGAATCCAACTTTCTGAACTTCTCCTCTCTGCTCTGTTACCAAATCCTTCGACAGGGACTTAGTCCTTGCTGCCATTTCCCTAATAATTAACACCAAAACTGTTTTGATTTGATAAGCAATTTTACAGCCAGGGACAAGGCCAGCAAAAGCGGGTGGATTAATGATAATAATCCGGTTAAGCCACTTGAAGTCATGTCGCTGCACTAACAACCCGAAACTCACCTCTCTCAGCTTCTATAATCCGAGAGTCGAGCGAATCCAGGAAGAGTCTGTAAGAGCTTTTGTTCTCCTTTGTTTGTCTCACCCTCCGGCCCTGCTTGAGTGTGTGCTGATCTTTTACTTGTTATGCAGTGTGTGTAGGCATAAGGAGTGGGTGTGGTACATTTTAATGTCTGACCGCGCCCACAAGAGGCTGAGCCCTAGTTTGGGTGTGTTCAGTTCACTCCAATAATGGAGAACTTGGACTCTCTTTTTCGTGGCTGTCAGATAACTTTAGAGCTAGACTCGTCCATTCCCTTTAAGAAAAAGTCAGCACTGAAGCAGTCTGTGATTCAGTATGGAGGAATAGTCTCCTTTATAGTTACTAAAAAGGTAATAATAGGAGATTGATCACACAAATTATGTATATTTTTAATGCCAACTCATTTCCTATTATTTTACAGACTACACATTTAGTTGTAAATAATGTAGAAAAGGCCCAGGATTCTTATAAAAGTCGTATGGCTCAGAAATGGGGCATACCTGTTGTCTCCATCAAATTTATTGAGGACTGCATTGAAAATGGGAAACTGTTGGAGCCTGACCAATTTGTTGTTGCTGGTAAGACACCGTCGGAAGAGCTGTCGTCTGGAAAAATTGTTGGTAAGAATTATGCATGTAATTTTGCAGGCAAAACAATGAATTGAAGTAAATATTTTGTGCCATTAACCACGAATTTAAAATGCAATGAATAGTGGAGAGATAATATTTATAAATTATTATTTTCTTAGCATCAATGGAAGATAAAAGTAATTCGGATCGCAAAAAACGAAGACCAAAATCAAACGTTAACTTGAATCAAATAAAGTAACTACAAACATGTAATATTAATGGATTAGAATGTACTATGTATGTTCTTTAATAAATGCAAAATTATATAGATAATATAGAATAATTGTTATCCATGTTTCTATTATAAATTGCATGCACTTCATTTTGTGATAAATTCATGGCTCGTGTCACTCATCCAATTTTAGTATTGAGTGTTTTGATATTGGCCTATAATTAAAAACACCTCTAGTTTATAACGACAGACACTTGCATGTCGAGTTTATCTGTTTATTTAATGCATTTTTGTAACTCGACGCATACTATCAAATGAAAAATAACTGCTCCTTAGAAGCAATAGAATATGCATGCAAAAAGGTAATGTGTGTATAGACAGACTATAGTTATGATGATGGACACTTAGTATGATGATCATAGATACATGTACATAGTACTAGATACATGTACATATATATGTATGATAATGTGTGTTCTAGGGTATGGCCATGGCCTCATGCTGATGGCATGAAGACTCCTTTGTTCCCTGAAGATGGTTATGAAATTGTCAGACATGCTTTCTTTAAAGTACCTAGCATTAATCATTGCACTGTCAGTACTTTTCCTCCATTTTTAGAAATATGAAAAGATGTCAAAATTAACGAGTTTCGTTGCAATAGAGATTCACGTAGTTCCCACATCAGTGACTGAAGATAAACCATTGTACAGGGTATTTGTACATAAAGGACACTTGGAACAAAGACTCAAGGTAGCATATTCCCATTAGCATAAAAGTGTATATGTACAGTATATGTAGGTTAAAAAGTATCCACATACATGTACATGTACAGTATATGATATAGGTTAAATAATTATTGACTTATTATTATTATTATTATTATCATTTTTATTTCTATTACTTATAGACTGGAGAACTGGGTACTTGTGAGTGTCGTTATGTTGAGACCTCACTCGATGCCGAAGCTGTGTATGCTTATTTGTGCAAGCAGTACACCTCATCTCCTTATTCAATGGAGAGAGTTCAGTATCTCTCATTTATGATTGGATCTCCTGGTCTTAGGAAGGTATGAGCAATACAGACTTGGGTCAAATACAAGTAGTAGATGTAATTAGTCGTATTTAAATACTTTCATGTTGTATTTGACCCAAGTCGGGCCGACTCAGCAATAATGCACTCACTTCCTGAGGTGATTCATGCACACGAATAGATGTAGATTTATGATCAAATAAACAAATTCAGTGTCAAATGTTTTGGCTAAAAACTTGTTAAGTACATGCAATTGTCTAATTGACTTGTACTGTTTAAATCTTTGCACTTTACTATAATAAACTGTATGTCTGGGGAAATTTTACAACTGTCTCCTTCATGAGATACTTTCATTATGATCATTAGTTGATGTCAGAGACATGGCCTAGAGGGGTAGCTGGTAGTAGGGAGGACCTTGACCCGTTAGTATCAAAGCTAGTTGAATACGTTTGGAGTGAAGCTATTGGAGAGATTGAAGGATTTCTAACAGTACCACTTCAAAACATCAAACTGGAGCAGGTATGTTATTACTGTATCAAGAGTACTGTATTGATATGTGAATGAATATGTACGTGTACTTATGTAGGTTGAAAAGGCTGAAGCTGCTTTGATGTCCATTAGGAAGTTACTGGATGAAGGAAGAACTGGAGATGATGAGGGTACTGCTTTGCTCTCTCTCTCTTCTCATGTGCATGATGTTGTGTGTCTTTGTAGATATTAAGAAGTATACCAAGGATTATAATTCAGCACTTCCCAACAGCAAATCAGCTCCTATTGATAGCAAGAAAGTGATTGCTAATAGACAGGAGTTCTGTCAAGTGAGTATACAGCATAATTATTACTGCAATGTAGTGTACATGCATATGTTCAATATTTAGTTCATTTTATAAGTGCTACATCTTTTGCTCTGGCCTATCAATTAGCAACTGTACTTTTTACTCTACAATATGTGAATGCTTTATTATAGTTTCGTTGTTATTGTTATTTTAAAGGTGATACGTGATCTTGTGAGTGTTAGTGAGAGCACTAATTGGTCTCATAAAAGTGGCCCGGTAGCTAAGTATCATGCCTTGAGGTGTCAGATGTGTCCCATTGATCCAGTCTCCAAGGAATACTCTGATGTAAAGGAGCACATCATGTCCAGTCTAACAAAGTATAACCATAGATATATACGTGTATGTATACATATTGTGTGTGTATGTATAGATATTGTATGTGTGTGTATACATATTGTGTGTGTGTGTTTGTTCACAGAGTAGGGACTTAGTTAATGTATCTCCTTCATGTGTACATTATTAATCTCTCACTCTAATTTTAGCATTGTTATGACTAGAACAAAAACTGACAGTGCACGCACTTCCATTTTCATAATTGATAAAATCAAACCATAATATTCACTTCTT
Organism: Amphimedon queenslandica; assembly: GCF_000090795.2. Classification (NCBI taxonomy): domain Eukaryota; kingdom Metazoa; phylum Porifera; class Demospongiae; order Haplosclerida; family Niphatidae; genus Amphimedon; species Amphimedon queenslandica. The sequence continues at coordinate 195,797 of NW_003546329.1, read as the reverse complement.
ACTATTTTCAATATAATCTAGTGACTCTAATGATCCAGAAATACTCAGTATATATTCAGTCCAGAGGCCAGTGGAGGAGAGCCAGTTCAGCCACTCACTGGGCAACAGGAAGCTTCTCTTTCATTCTTCTCAGCTACAAAACTTTGTTGGTATCCTTTCCCGTGGTCTTCTCCTCCCTAAGATAGTCGTTGATGATTTTGGTGGCTCGCGTAGTGATCCAGGTATGCTTGGAAGTGGTATATACTTTGCAGACTCGGCGAGTCTCTCTGTCAAGTTCTCTGGGCCTGGAAAGAAAAGACACGGGACTAGACTGATGCTTGTCAATGAAGTGGCATTGGGTAATGTAAAGGTAAGGGGAAGCACTTTAGCACATGATCATATTCACACACACGCACACACACACACACACACACACACACACACACCATAATGCACAATATATATGCGCTGGGTTTCCCACAAGGCATATGTTTCTACAATAGCATATGTAGCAACTTTAAAAATTCATAAAAAAATCCAAATTTGATCGGAATCAATTTAAACTTTCTACACAACATAAGAACATGTGTGCCTTTCAAAAAAATTATTAAAATGAAGAATTCTTTTCTAGTCATTTTTGGTGAAATTTGGCCAAGAACCCCGTACTATAATAGTACAGGGACTTTGGCCCAATTTTGGAGCAACTTTAAAAATTCATAAAAAATCCAAATTTGATTGGAATCAGCTCAAACTTTCTACACAACATAAGAACATGTATATGTATCAGAAAAAAATTATAAAAATGAAGAAATTTCTCCTAGCCATTTTTGATGAAATTTGAACTAGACCAGTTAAAGGCTATAGGCCCAATTTTGAGTTACTTCTTTTTGTACAATTTTTATAGGAATTCACTTCATACCAGAAGGAGTTATTGGCAGCTCCTAATGGTTTCCACAGTGTCAAAGGCGTTAAAGGCACTACTGAAGAGCCATCTGACTTTAAAGTAATAATAGTATTGAAATTTTGAATATTTAATTTTATTCAATATAATCATTAATAGGAGAATGAGTATGTAGTGTACAAGACGGAGCAGCAGCGTATGAGATATCTAATTGAGTTCCGACTGCCTCAAGATGAAGAGATTGATCAAGATGAGACTGAGAGCGAAAAATATGAGAATGAAGAAATTGAAGAAGATGAAGAAAGCAACATAGTGACAGATGGTAGACAAAACTAGCATTAATATACAATACATTATTACTTTTACTATACTACGATACTACTACTTTATTTCTTACTATTCCTTGCATGTAGGAGTATCTTTATCTGATGTGAAGAATGTCACTGATCCTTTGAGTAAGGTTGAAGCAGGCCTGAAGGTTGATGGGGGAGTAGTGCCACTTAAAGCCGTTCATGTCAAGGCACAACTGATAGACCTTGCTGCTAAGGTTAATAGCCGAGTCTCTTGAATAAATTTATGAGCATGTAACAGGTCATTGTGTTGCAGTCATACAAGAATGAGAGCCTTGTACCAATTGAAGCAAAGTATGTATTTCCATTGGATGACATGGCAGCAGGTAATGTGGTCACCCAATGAGACTCATGACTCACTGCTTGTGTACGTATGTACTTGTAGTTTGTGGGTTTGAGGCATTCATTAATGGCAAGCATATCATTGGAGAGGTGAAAGAGAAGGAGCAGGCTCACAGAGAATACAAGCAAGCTATCAGTGAAGGCCATGGAGCCTATCTGATGGATGAAGAAACACCGGTTAGTAGTATAAACTCACTCTCTTCTGAATAGTAATATGAACTCAATACTTGTACCTTCTGGTTAGTGATATAAACGCACTACCTTCTGGATAGGGCAGTGGTACAGAGTACAGATTCACTACCTTTTGTTATCTATACTAATAAGGACATCCTTGTCCTTTATGTCTTTGTGTAAGGGAAGGGTAAAGAAAATGAGATAAGGAGAATTAGGACATACATGTACATGTAGCTTTGTACATGTACATATATAGTAGAGGGAAGAAAGGAGAGAGGGGTAAACTTTGTCATCATTATCCTGTTGTTGTTAGACTCCCCCACAGTCTGCTATGTATACTTGTTTTACGTTATATTTTGTTGCATTAGGATGTCTTCACTGTTAGTGTTGGGAACCTGCCACCTGGCGCTAGTGTACTTATCAAGATTACTTATGTGGCTGAGCTACAGGCCGAGGGAGAGAATGTAGTCTTTTCACTCCCTGGCTCTGTCGCCCCATGGAAACAGGAAGCAGCTTTGGATGAGACAACACAGGTTATTATAATGGCTCACATGACATTTGTCTACATAAAACATGTTTACTGGAAAATACAGTGTATGATGCTTGTTCCATGTACTGTACAAAGCATATTTTAGTATTGATTGTATTGAATTACATGCAGTAATTGGTATACACTAATTATTGTTATGGTAATGAGATCCTTTTATGTTCAAGTTACTGATTTGTTTTTGTTATGTATAATGTATTAGTCACTTGAGCTATTTCTGTTTGTTTTATCAGTTACAATGTGCATTTTGTGGGCCTCAGAGGTGGGCTGGGGCACAGTCCATTACAATATTGCATGTTTTTTTTATTTGTAGAAGAATTATCAGATGCATTTATGAAATTAGAATTTAAATTATAGACGTCCTTGTACTACCATGTAGAAAGTAATTACTATTAAAGGGATTTAAAATGTGCAACAAATCATTATCTGCTATTCTCCATGGCATTTTTGGTTCTTCAATTTTATCATTGCCTTACGCCAGTAGTTGCATTTATAGTCACAATGTACATGTACATGTACCCACCCCTACTTCTACTAATAGAGTCTCATTCCCTTTATAGGTGGATGTAGAAAAAGTCAAAGTTCGTTCGGATGCTGATTCACTCTCGGTACAGATCTCAATTGATATGCCATTCACCATCAGGACTATTGAGTCTCCAGCCCACAAGATAAAGTAATGACTTAGTATTGAGTGATAATGCTTTATTAATGTTCTTAGGATGAAGAAGACAGACACTAAAGCAACTGTTGAGTTGTGTCCAGGAGAGAAGCTTGGAACAGGGTTCCAGCTGTTGATTGGTTTGGCTGAGATTCATGTACCACGAATGTGGGTTGAAGAGAATGACAAAGGACACCATGTAAGTTTATTCAAAAAAAAAAATTTATAATAATAATAACAAAAGTATAATAATGATTTTAACAGTACATTTATTATTAAAGAGTATTATGTGGTATTATATTGTTAATGTGAGCGTTCAGTGATGCTAGTACAGTGTCTATGTGATTTGCCAGTGCTGTCTTGTTAGCATTAGCAAATAACAGTCCAACCACTTCATTGGTTGACTCCTTTACTATCACAGCCCCTGCATCACTTGGGACTACGGGTATTGATAGCTGTATCTGATTCTTCCACATCATCCCGTCAATCTCACCCTCCCAATTGATACACTTCACATAAGCAAACTGGACCTTTCCTGTACTGGCTCCCTTGAATTTGACTAGATCACCGACTTGTGCTTTGCCAGTACCAGTAATGATCCCCTTTCCATCAATACTGGTAGTTAGTGCGTGTACTGGGTTTAGCATCCTTGCAAAAGCACAGTCCACTTCTTCCGAGACTACCAGTGTTGTTGTAATGGCTAGATTTTTAATGTCTCTTTCGCCACCTCCCTCTCGTAATCCCGGACTCACTATTCTTGTTCCTATGCTGCCTGCAATTTGACCGGCTGTCAGTATCCCGATGTTTGAGTTTTGTGTCAATATGAAACCGATCGTCCCCAAGACATACGGGTTATTGCACTGACCAATGCTTTCTCCTGCTTTTACCTTGACTGGTGGATACAGAGTCTGTAGATATGAAAAAAGACATTGAGGATTAGTAATATTCACCAAAAGATTACATCATAGTAAATAGCAACTTAAAACTTAGAATATTTCTAAGCCGAAATTTTTAATTTAATATACCTCATATCTCAAATATGATTAGTACTTGTTCATGTACATGCATTCCTTACTGTAATGAATCTATATTCAGCTTTTTCCTTTGCTTTATTCTCAATGATCCCCCAACGTCTCTTGTTACGACACTCCTCTAGCCATTCCTCTTCGGCCCCTAGGAGGTGCCCGTTACCAATAACCTTATCAACTGGGCACCCGTCAATCATCTTTGGTATGTAGCTCTTTCTTTTCACCTCACCCTCTGGTATTTTATGGTCAACCCAGAGTTTAATGCACCGTAAGTGTGTCTGCTTCTTTTGTAGTTCCCGATATCCGAGATCAGCAGCAGTGACGGACTTGTTCATCATGAAGACTGTGAAGTTGGTGACTAGTTTCTTATACAAGATCATTTCGGCTTTCAGCTTTAAGTCTTCGTTCTCCATTGATATTTGTTCGGCTTGGTGTCTGAAGTTTTGAAGCGACAATGTCTGACGGTTCATTGTGTAGTGGATATTAATCCTCTGAGTATCATCATCATCATCATCTTCAGAGTCTCCTATTGAAACTCTTTCGATCCTCATGTGTCTTACTCTGTCAACCGAATGATACTTTCTGAAAGGGGCTCTCTTCATATATTTGTTTGCTGTAGGAGGAGGTGAGGCTACAAAGTCAGTCTCTTCTAATTCTTGTGGCTCAGTTTGCGTCCCTTTGTCCTCCTTCAGTATTCCATGAGGCTCTTTACTGATGATTTCATGAGGCTCTTTACTGATGATTTCATGAGGTTCTCTACTGATGGCGGTTTTATCATTTGTTCCTGTGTGGTGGTATGTCACAGCGTCAGTCTTGTCCCTAGCCTCCGGTTGCTGCTGGGGTTGTCTTTCTTTCTTTGATGATTTTCTAGCTGTAAACCACTTCTTCATTTTTTTAACTTATTAGTTTGTGTGACAGTTGATATTCTCTCTTATTTATATGCTATCAGTCACTACCTTATACTGTCAGTTTGACTGTTAGGAACTGACTTATCTCTTGGAATTGTCATTATTATAATTAAATTATTACTTTTTTTCCTCCAGGCTTGTATGTTGACCTTTTATCCGGAATTTGAGGCCGAGTCTATAGTTGAGAATGAGATCATATTTCTTCTTGATGTCTCTAATTCCATGAAAGTACGTGTGTGTGTGTGTGTATAAATGTACATTATTAGCCTGTGGTAGGGTGATGCATTAGATAATGCTAAGAAAGTCCTACTTTTACTACTCCACCATCTTCCTCCTAAGACATACTTCAATGTATTTACATTTGGAGCAAGTAAGTACATACTAAGTGATGCACGTACTTACATTATTTTTTAATTCTTTTCTCTATTATTCCATAGTGTTTGAGAGTATATTTCCAAGCAGTGTTCAAATTAATAACGAGACACTGTCCTTTGCTACAAAGCAGGTTCAGTCCTGTCAGGCAGTGATGGGCAATACTGATATATGGAGGCCACTCCACAGCCTCTACCTTCTCTCAGAGGCTGCTAGTAGCAGTACAGGAGGCCTCACCAACAGCAGCACACTACCTCCTTGTAGTGTGTTTGTTATCAGTGATGGACACATGACCGAAGAGGCTCCTTCCTTATCTGCCATTAAAGATGGAGCCCAGAATTATCGTGTCTTTACTTTTGGAGTTAGGTATTGTATATATTTGAATCTTTCACTCCTCATCTCTTTCTAAATTCATCTTTCTTTTATATCTACGTTTAGCTCAACAGCTAATCGTCATTTCTTGCGTTCAATGGCACGAGTTGGCGGCGGATGTAGTGAATTCTTTGATAGCCAAAAGAAGTCTCGCTGGGAGAGGAAAGTCAAGGAGCAGCTCTCTAAAGCATTCCAGCCAGCACTGACCGGAGTCGACGTACAATGGCAGCAACATGATGAGAATGCCCCACCACCTATTCAAGTAATGCACTACATACTGTTGTGTTGTTATTATTATTGTTATTATTATTATTATTATTATTATTATTATTATTATTATATAGGCACCTAAATCTATAACATCATTATTTAGTGGGTCACGTCAAGTTGTGTATGGGTTTGTACCGCATTGTAAACAGGTAACTTCATTAATATTCACATATGTATAGTGTATAATATGGATCTGTTATAGGCCAGTCTAAAGGCTTTTATTGGTAGGAAGGAGATACAGACAATGGTGTCTACCTCTGATCTAGCTACCACTAGTGGTCAGGTTAGGATTCATTTGTATAACCTATCACTTATATAATGTACCCTTTAGACTCTTCATCAGTTAACTGCCCAGGCTTTAATTAGAGATTGGAGTGAAGGCTCTCTCAATGACGATCGAACAGAACACGAAGTATTTTATTATTTTGTGCATGAAAGTACTTTAGCTTGCTTGGCTCGTTGTAGATAATGAAACGTGATTTAAAGACATTCATAATCAATACTAGCAAGGAATACTCAATTGTTTCTCAGTTTACTAGCTTTGTTGCTATAGAAAAGAGAGAAAAGGTACTAATTCCAGTATAGTATTATTGATTTTATTTATTATTAATATTACTTCTTATAGTTACATGTATAGATATGTGGATGTATTTAATTTAGTCTTGTCATTTTATAGGATGAGAAGTTTGATGCTACTAAAGGGCCTTCAATTGAAGATCTTGTATCCAAAGAGAATGTTGATAAACTGAAGTATATGGGATGGGAGATTGATCAAGGAGCTGATCCTGTCAAAGTTAGTTAGAGATATTTATAATAAGCTAATTTATTTTACATCTACACAAGTAGCTATGCATTTCTCACTACTGGTAATGCATGTGCTTTATTAACATTATATAATATTATTATTATTATTATTATTATTATTATTATTATTATTATTATTATTATTATTATTATTATTATTATTATTATTATTACATTGTATTAGATTGCTGCTGAGTCTATTGATGATGTTATAGCTTCAATGGCTGGCGAAACTGATGTTATAAAATTAGATACAGCTTTCAATAAAGTCTGGGAATCAACTCAAAATACTCTGCCTAACTCACACCCAGCCAGAGTCAAGGTAACACAGTATACATACTGTTAGGTGTACTTTACACATTGTTCTATGATTGCATAGTTACTGAAAATGAGGCTAGAGGTATTAAAAAAGATGGACAAGCTCTCTGATGGACAGGAGCTGCTGGAAGGTCTCATTACTGATCTTCATCTCCGTGGATCTATTGACTCCACTAGACTAATCAATGTTTTGGAAGGGATAAGAGATGGCTTTTCAAGAATGATGTAAATATGAGTTTAATATAATAGTGTCATTGTGTTATTTTATTGCTCAGAGATGCTAAGAGGAAAGCTGCAGAAGCGGAAGCAGCTAGGAGGAGCAGGATGATGATAGTTGCTGAAGAAGCAAAGTCATTGAGACAAAGCACTCTAGAAACTGAAAGAGATGGTGGTATTATTGGTGAAGCTAAAATGGAACTTAAGTCCAGAATAGCTTTCAAGCAAAAAGAGATAGAAAGTTTGGAGTCAAAGCTACATCTAATTACAAGAAGAAGAGGCAAAGCATTGAAAAAAGACATTCCACCTGCTGAAGAAAGGAAAGCAAGTCCTAAAGTTCCTCTCAAAAAGAAAAAAGCAGTTGCAAAAAATAGGGGACCAATTAGGGAACAAGAATCACCAGAAAAAGATGAAGATATTTCAGTTGCTGAAGAAGGGCAAGCAAGCTTTGAACTTGCTCTAAATAAGAGATTTAATAATAGGAGAAGAAGCATACGTATGGAAGAAGAACCAGAAGAAGAAGATATTCCAGTTGCTGTTATTGATACAGGAATGGATACTGTAAAGGTAATGAGAGAGAGAGTCTTATTTTTAACCTATTGTGTGGTCTTAGGCTGGGTTTGCTGGTGATGATGGTCCTAGATCAGTGTTTCCTGCATTAGTTGGAAGACCACGACATCAAGTAATCATTCTTAACCAATGGAATCAGTAAATGTAGAAAATGGAAGATTGCAGATATTAAATTTAGTTTTCAGGCTGATCCTGGGTTATAAAATAAAATAAGGTCCCCACTTTTGGTACATCTGATATATGTACATGTGTTCTGTGTAAAGTTTAAGCTCATTTGATTTATTAGAAGTATTTTAAGTTGCTCAAAAATTTAGTCAAAATGCAGGGTACTTATGGTTTTGCTATTTTTATAATTTTTTCTGATGCTTATACATGTACATGTTTTTATGTTGTGTAGAAACTTTTGTGAATTTTTAATTTGCTCCAAAATTTTGTGAAGAATGACGAGGAAAGAATTCTCCATTTTTACCACATTTTCTGATCCGTATACATGTACAATATTCGTACATGTACTTATGTTTCTAGCTCATGCGCAGTTTACATGCAATACAGTTCATCACAGTTTTGTGTTGTCATGTGTTTTAGGGTGTAATGGTTGGTATGGGACAGAAGGATAGTTATGTTGGAGATGAGGCTAAATCAAAGAGAGGGATCCTGACCCTCAAGAGTCCTTTTGAGAGGCCTAGCAAGCCAATGGCAGCCATGTCATATAGCCAGCCTATAGTCCAAGTTGAAGAGAAGGAAAAAGAATCATCTGCTACTGTTGAAGAGGATGTACTTAATGACCTGTTTGGATATGATGGCCGTAATTATGAGATATCAGATTTCTCAATGGCAGAGAATTATCAAGTTAATGAAGTATTAATGGATGAATTAGAGATGGATGAGTCATTAATGGAGCAGTCACTAATGGTTGAGTCTGCGTAAGTTGTAACAGTTTTTACCATTTTTATTAGTTTCAATAGGGAGCTATATGAAGAGTTGGAACAGCAATCTGAAGAAACGATAGCAGTCAATCAAAAAGAGCTTAGATCTAGAAAGGTTAAAAAAAGTATTCCTGGAACTAGTCCAAGAACTTCATTATTGAAGGGACTAGGAAGCAAAGAACCGCAAGAAGGCCAATTAGGTAAGTTAACTTTGTATCAAAGCTTTGATAACTTAATATTTATATTTTTACCTATCAATGAGTATGCAAATGTAATTATTTATCTTCAAGTGAGTATTAATTAATGCATTATAGGTACTGGACTTGCAGGGTTTGCTAGTAAACCACCAGAAGGCTATTTGAGTTTAGGTAAGTTTTGTATTTGAAAGCACAATGTTTATTTATCATTTTTACCTGTCAATGAGTACCCAAGCATGTTTGCTTATTTGTAAGTGGATTATTGTTTGATTGGTATTGTACTTATAGATATTGAAGGACTTGCAATGCCTGCTAATAAAGAAAGTATGCTAGTCCCTACCTAGTCCTTTTAACACTAATATTTCTCATTTTTCCAGCCTATAGCCCTTTGTCACAAACCTATAATCCTGTTTCACCAGTATATAGTCCTACTTCAGTGACTTCTCCAGCCTATAGTCCCACCTCACCATCATATAGCCCTTCTTTACCATCATATGTCCCTACATGTACTTCACCAGCTTATAATGCACCTACTGTTAATGGTAAATTATCAGCTCCTTCAGTGCCTGGTTTAACTTTTAGTAAGATTATATTTTTTGGTAACAATTTCATTTTGTTTTTAGATCGTTCAAGTGACAAAGTCAGTTCTGATTCGTCGGAGACTAGTAGAAATATTAGTCAACTTAGCAGTGCTTATTTAGGAAGTGGAAAATCTCGTCGATTTGAGTCTGTTTCATTAGAAAAAAGTGCTCCACTGTCTCAGCCTACTGCTGCTCCTCCTTCTCGTTCTCGTATTGTTCGGTTTGAAGCGGGTGCTCTAACATTTGGTTCAAGTTCACAAGCTCCATTAGAGCCTGTTCCTCCTCCTCCTCTTCCTCCTCGTGCCGTGATGACGAAATCAGCACCTTCTGAACCCATTTATCCTTCTTTTGATGGAATACCTGCTTTTTCTGTTAGAAATGCCATCAGTTCTTCTCCTGAAGGATCTCCTCCTGAGCTAACACCTTGGTCTAGTCCTTCATTTAAATCACCTCCTCTCCCAAGATCTGCACCATTGCCAGGAGGACCTCCTGCTAAGCCTTCCCGTTCCAGTGGTAGAGCACTAATGCAATCACCTGGAGGACCTCCTCCTCCTCCTCCTCCTCCTGGGACTGGGGCACCAATGCAATTATCTGAAAAATCTCCTCCTCCTCCCCCTGTTCCTCTTCGTTCCAGAGATAGAGGACCAATGCCAGTACCTCAGTCAACTGTGCTATCATCTGGAAGACCTCCTCCTCCTCCTCCTCATTTTATGCTTTGTGGTGAAGTACCAATGCCATCTGGAGGACCTCCTCCTCCTTTGCCTTATCTTTCCAGAGGTATAGCACAAAGGCGGTTACCTGGAGGACCTCCTCCTCCTCCTCCTCCTCCTCCTCCTGGAGCAGCTGGTGCTCCACTGCCTGGTTCTTCTAAAGTAGCTCCTAAGGGTAAAAGCAAGGTGTCATATTATGCTGGTTTGGCAGATAAGAAAAGTTAATTGATTTATAATGATCAATGTAATGATGTTATTATTATTTTTAACTGCAGCTACTCAAGCAAGTCCATTTAGTAAGGCTGGAGGTAAGAAAGAACCAAGTGGACCAACAGGTCGTGGCGCTCTATTAAGTAGCATTAAAAAGGTATGCCATTATTGTGTATAGTTGTATATACATGCAGTACATTTTGTATTTTTCTTCCTATTATCATATTATTATTATACTATATATAGGGTGTTTCATTACAAAAGGTTACAGTTGAGAAGGTATTATTATTATTATTAGCATACATTGCCTGATCCTTATGTCTTGTATAAAGTTTAATCTATACTTTTGATTAAAATTTTGTAAATAATAATAATAAGCTAATCATGGGGATCAATGATCAACCATTAAAGAAACAATAATATTATTATTTATTATTTTCTTTAGAAAGAGGAAGAGAAATCTGTTTCTGCATCATTAATGCAAGCACTTCAGTCCAGAAAAGGTACAGCACTTTAATCTAGTGTTGCCGTTTATTATTATCATTATTATTATTATCTTTATTATTAATTATGAAAAGCACCTGAAGCTTTTAACTTGAAGGTTAGCCACTGATAATCTCTAAATAAAAGTAATTGTTTTAAAAATAATAACAGCTGGTGGATTATTCCAAATGGAAATCAGTTGAAATGTCTGATGATGACTCATGGGACGATGATGAAGAAGATGATGATGAAGGAGGAGGAGGAGGAGGTGGTCGTAGTCGTCTACTTGTTAATGAATTTTTTGCATTTCAAGATCAAGAAAGAGCAGAGGATAAAGTACAAGGTCAAGAGGAAGAGGAAGAGGAAAGTGATGATAATATGGCGTTTGGTCTTTTTGATTCATTTGATGAAGAGGCTCTTTCCAATGCAAGCTACTACTCTATGTCTGAGAATGCTCAAGAGAGTGATGGGGTATGTATGTACTGTATGTACTAGTGATGGCAGTGTACAAATGTACAGTGATGTAGTGCATTAATTATAATACTAAAATAATTTTAGTAATTATGATTGGTATGAATTTTTTGTAGGAGAAAGTTATTGAAGTACAGAACCAGTTTCCTGTCATTAATTCCAGCCAAATTTATATGATGTACAGTCTACAAAAAGTCAGTCAGACTCACTACTATCTAATGACATTTTAAATATTTGTTTAAATTTTAAATTTTTAAAGCTATTAAATTCCTGCAACATTTACTTTTCATACTTGTGTATTGATTTTTTATTGATTTATAATAGGACGATGGCTCGTGGTTGCTGAGTGATTTGGACACTATTGTAATGCCAGGTACTGGAGACCGTGTACTTAAAGTCTTAAATGAAGCTGGAGCTAAATCACTAGGTAAAGTATTACTTATTGACTTTATAAAATATAATTGGCACTGCTACATATTAAATAATTATTAATGGTTTGTTGTATATTAGGTTCCAGGGTTTACAAGGAGCTACTGTCGTTGATTGCTACCTGCTTTGTCCTCCGTTTGCTGAACCTCAACTTCCCTGATGCTTATAAGATAACGTTCAGCCCTCACTTTGAAATAGATATGTCTAATGGGGACCCTGGAGACATTGCTACCAAAATGAATAAGTCACTGGTGCTGTGTAACAAGCTTCATAAGCAAAACCCATCTGTTGTCACCCGACTTGAGCTTGGGTATTCATTGATTGATGCTGTTGATAAAATATTGAAACTGTGTGCTTAGTGTAAACCCTATATTTACTGAGATTTAAATTTGAAAGATTTTTATTCCTTGAATTTATTATATTTTTAGTCCTTTGATCTAGATCTACATGCATAATTTTTATAATCTTAAAAAATAATTAAATTTTTAAGAGGGTGTGGTGGTATGGTGATTAATTAATTAAGTGATTAAATCACTCCAAGACTCGCTCCAAGATATCTCATTGCATTGTGAAGATGAGTAAAGAAGAAGATTTCGCTTGTGACAAATTCCTACCACAAAGGTGGCGTAAAGATATCTGTAGGACATGTTACCAGCCTCTTAGACTCCACGAGAAGAAAACAGCCAAGGCCACCGGTAGTGAAGACAAGAAGGCAACAACTCCCATATCTACGGCCACGAGCTCCCCTGCTACTCCCTCTGCCCCAACTAAACAACCACTGGCTCGACCATCAGGCACTCCTCAGCGTACTCAACCCTCTAGGGCTCCACCAGCCCCGCCAAAAAGAACCTCTAGCATTAAGAACATAGTAACGAATCCTTCTAAACCTCTGGCCACTAATCCTAATGATAGTAAAGATGATACCTCCGTTGTTCATTCTGCCAGTGATACTGTAGTCTCAAGCCATCATACTGAGGGGTCTGCAATGAAACAAAAAAGTGTACAAGATCCCAAAGACTCGGATCATACAATAAAACCCACTACACCAGTAACGACTGATGACTCAAGTATAGGATCAATTGCTACTAAGGTACCAGTAGTAGCAGTATCAGAGACTAGCGTATCTAAAGAGAAACAAAGACCAAAGCAACCTCCTCCTCCACCTAAGAGAACCTCAAGTATTAAGAAAATTGAAATGCCTCCTTCAGATAGTGTTAGTACTGCTACTGCTGCTACTATCAGTGAAGAACCACATCAATCAGTTGACGCGTTACAAGCTGAACAAATTACCAATCAACAACCCATAACTGGAGGAAGTGTCGTGGAAAAACATCAACTTGAGGTAGTAGAGGAACAACCCCAGCAACCAGAGGAACAACCCCAGCAACCAGAGGAACAACCCCAGCAACCAGAGGAACAACCCCAGCAACCAGAGGAACAACCCCAGCAACTAGAGGAACAACCCCAGCAACCAGAGGAACAACCCCAGCAACCAGAGGAACAACCCCAGCAACCAGAGGAACAACCCCAGCAACCAGAGGAACAACCCCAGCAACCAGAGGAACAACCCCAGCAACTAGAGGAACAACCCCAGCAACCAGAGGAACAACCCCAACAACTAGAGGAACAACCCCAGCAACTAGAGGAACAACCCCAGCAACTAGAGGAACAACCCCAGCAACTAGAGGAACAACCCCAGCAACTAGAGGAACAACCCCAGCAACCAGAGGAACAAACCTCTCAAGTCCCTCCCATTCAAGATTCTGATGAACAGCCTCTCCCGGACAATCCATCCCCTCAAGAAGAACCAAATGAAGTCCTTCAAACTGAGACAGAGGAAGATACACTCACTGAAGACCAACCACCTCCTCAGATTATAGAGGAACACTCAGAGAATGAAGAAGCACATGACGAGAATCCATCAGTACCTTCACAACCTGTACCAGCTGGTGTTCCCCCTCCTCCTCCTCCACCTCCTCCACCCCCTCCTCCTCCTAGTGCTCCGTTAGCACACTCTATTCCCAATGTGAGGGTAATATCAATCCCACCAGTACGACAACCAGGACATCCTCCTCCTCCTCTTGCAGCTCGTCCCTCTCCTCCCCCAGCAGCTGCTGCACAAGACGAGTCAGAGACTAGTGTAAGTTGTTAATTATCAGTCTATATTTAGTAACAAAACAATGACTCATAATGGTATTCATCACAACATCAACATCATGATTACTGTGTCATTGTATACCTCATGTACAGTATATATTAACTCTCTCTCTCTCTCTCTGTGGCATACTATCATTATCACAGAGTTTGCCTATTATTAGTATTATTGTTATCATTATATATAGACTGTTAGTCTATCGAATGCAGACATGTCTGTTCGTCAGATAGCAATGGAGCAGATTCGTTCAGGAGTACAGCTGAGGCCAGTGAGTCCTCCAGTTGAGAGAGCTCCGACTGAAGAAAAAGTTGTTGATGTGGCCAGTGAATTGAGACAAATGATTCAGAAGAAGAACAAAAAAGAAGTTAGAAAATTAATTAAAATTATAATACAGTTTTCTGCTACCTCTCTCTCTCTCTATCTTTCTCCAGTCGCAGTCAATGGCTCCTAAGATTGAAGAGCAAAAAGGAAGAGCTAAAAGTTTAGCTGATCAGCTTTACAGGCTTCAGAGGTCTCCATCTTACTTACACGCACTCGTTAGCCTCCTTGAATCAATAAGAGAGTTTCAACAAACTTGTGGAGTAAGTAGTTATACATTTATATGATACAAATTCTCTCCTATTCATTTCTGACTGTAATGGTCTTTGGTCCAATTTTGGGGCAACTTTAAAAATTCATAAAAAATCCAAATTTGATCGGAATCAACTCAAACTTTCTACACAACATAAGAACATGTATATGCATCAGAAAAAACTATAAAATTGAAGATTTCTTTTCTTGTCATTTTTGATGAAATTTGGCGAATGACCCTGTACTATAATAGTACAGGGACTTCGACCCGATTTTAGAGCGACTTTAAAAATTCATTAAAAAATCCAATTTTGATCAGAATCAACTCAAACTTTCTACACAACATAAGAACATGTATACGCATCAAAAGGAATTATAAAAATAGAAAATTCTCTCCTTGCCATTTTCGACAAAATACATGTACCCTGTACTATTATAGCCCATGATCTTTGGCCCACTTTTAGAGCATCTTCAAAATTTATAAAATTTTTCACTGTACTGTATAATTTTTACTAGTTTAATGTACTTTATAGATACCAGTTGAAATGCTTGTACAAAAGCTAGACTGGCCAGTAAGAGCCATTGATTCTCTTCAAGAGGTTGTTGAGCTGATCAAAAGGTTGGAAAATCACGTAGTTGATGTTGAAAGACTGTGTAACAAAACATTGCAGGTAACAATCATGTTCACACTATTGCTTAGGCTTCGCTTACTAAATATGTCATCAATGTATTATTATGTGGCCTTTATGCGAATGAGTTTATTTTGTTTTAGACACAACAAGTTAATGTTGAGATTGTGAAGAATTGTGTCACCCAAGTAATGATGACAGCTAAGCGAGTTCGTAATGAACACGATCAAGAAACAAGATCATCTCATGCTGTAAGTAAATTATTATTGAATTATTATTATTATCATTATTTTTATTAGTTAAACACTTATCCTGTTAACCCTACTGACATCCATCGATTGCTAAGAAGAGCTGGCGAAGCAGTCGTTCCATTATTAGATAAACTATACGAGAAGGCACTCCAATCTCATGCTTTGATTAACGATCCATCAGTCAGCAAGTTTGACTTAAACTTCAGATTACAGAATGCTCAGAGACTACTGAGGTAAGCTGAGAAAATATGCATGTACAATTGTACATGTATGTTTTTTATTTCAATAATATTTATAGTACATGTAATATACATGTATACATTGTAGATATTGAGAGATGATTGGTAAAGTAAAAAAATACTCAGTGATAGCACCAAGAGTACTTGTATGTATTTCATGATCTTTTTTTCTATTAGAATGTGTTGTCAGTTGTCAGACAGTCTTGCCATTCATCTTGAGATACAGAGACACTCTCGCTATTCTGTAAGCTGCTGTATATAATCGCAACAATGCTAGGGATATCCTCATGAGATTTAATAAAAAATTTTCTGTTTGTTCTTTTTAGGAAGTCATGTTGAAAACGAAGGAGTTGGAGGAGCAGTATCGTAAACAAATGGCAATTCTTGAAAAAAAGTATGTCAAAATGTATTATCAATAGCATCAGCCTATCCTTTAGAGGAGAATGGGACGAAGAGGAGGAAGTTGTCCTTGTCCCTGCTTATGATAAAAGAGTATGTTAGAGATTGTTAGAGATTATGTTACATATATACCTACATTGTTACTGATCTCGTGTTATGTTGTAATTGATCTTGTGTTAATTATGATTTACTTTGTATCACACATTGTTACTGATCTTGTTCCTATAGTCGCCAGCTGCTGTCAGTAAAGAGAAGACACTGGTCACTAATATTGTTGATGCATTGACAAGGAAAGAGTACGAGAGAGTAGAAGAGTTAGTGGCTGATGGTCAGTTCACCAGTGAGCTTTATGGAAGAACTGCTGTACAATTAATCAAAGTTGCTATAGCCAGTGGATCTATTGAGGTATTTTAACTGAAATTTAAAAACATGCTATTCCGTATTTTTATCATAGACAATTGATGCTGTTATTAAAGTACAAAAACAAGTTGCTACTGGTGATGATGATAATGTAGAGTGTCATAACTTTGTTTGGCTAAACGAAGCCATCATGAAGGTACTGTGCACATCATTACTGATACTATTAGTGACTCCATACATTAGGGCAGCAACCAGTGCCTCGAGCATCTTATTAATGTAGTAGGAATACCGGTTAATTGTCAGAGCAGTGATATAGGCAATAGGTAATAATTAAATACCAGATATAGTATTAATTTATTACTGCTATTATTATTATTATTATTATTATTATTATTATTATTATTATTATTATTATTTTATAGTGCTCTTCATGTGGCGGTACGTAAACAGGACTGGGGTCTAGTGGCATGTCTCATCAGGT
This sequence comes from Amphimedon queenslandica, assembly GCF_000090795.2. Classification (NCBI taxonomy): domain Eukaryota; kingdom Metazoa; phylum Porifera; class Demospongiae; order Haplosclerida; family Niphatidae; genus Amphimedon; species Amphimedon queenslandica. Next base: position 178,897 of record NW_003546329.1, on the reverse strand, counting down.
TAGGAGCAGATCCACTTCAAGTGAACAACACGTTTAGGAATCCTCTGCAGCTAATAGCTCTTAAAGTGAGTATATAGACTGTACAGGATGGACAGGAAGTGAATGATGTCATTATTATGCTGTGGTTGCTGACCCACAATAGCCTCACCAGTTTTAGCAGCATTTAAATCACGACCTGTGAAAGTGGTTGTGAGCTTCGAATTGATATTGTATGATGCAAAGTAAAATTTTTGGAGGAGCATTTGAATGCTCCAAGGTCTGAAATTATGAATGCTAACTTGAATAAATAAACTAAACTGTACAGTATATGGTCTTTGCACTCTTTAGCAAAAATTGAGTATTTTATGATCAGAAATACTCAGACTTCTCTTCATGTTTGTAGTGTACATGTACTTTTACAGGGTTGTTCACATCTTTAAAATTTCTTAATTTACGTGTAAACTAAGTGACAAAACAATTCATTAAAAAAACCTGCTTAGAAAGCAGAACAGTTTAGTGGCTTGGGATTTAGTGTAGAGCTTCACAATTATGATATACTTAATTATTTTTAATTTCTATTTTAGAATTTTCCACAGCAACATTTCCCAAAAGTTGACATTAAAGGTTAGTGCATCATATGCATAGCTGCATACATGTATCATGTAATGATTTAATAATAATTTCGTATTAATATCCTTAGAATTGCCATTTGACATGTCGAATTATATCAACAACCCAAGCCTGAGGTCAGTTATATATGAATAATATTCAGGATTTAATGATTGATATTAATATTTTGTGTAGTGATGCACAAATTGTGACCAGTGATGGCGACATTTTTTATATCCATCGTCTTGTTTTCTGCGGACAAAGTCCCGTCTTTAAGAGTTTATTGGAATCAGAATACTGGGCAACAGATAGCAATAAGGTAGCATAGTAATTGTTTTCAAATTTTCAGAATTTACTCAAAATTGGAATTAAGTCCCTTTGGCCAATTTTTGTCAAAAATGACTAGGAGCAAATTCTCCATTTTTATAATTTTTCCAAGTACATTTACATGTCCTAATGTTGTGTAGAAAGTTTGAGCTTATTCCGATCAAAATTAAATTTTTTTGTAAAATTTTAAAGTTGCTTCAAAATTGGGCCAAAATACGTACAGGGTCGTGGGACAAATTTTGCCAAAAATGACTAGAAAAGAATTCTTCATTTTTATAATTTTATCTGATGCACATACAAGTTTTTATGTTGTGTAGCAAGTTTGAGCTGATTCCGATCAAATTTTAATTTTTTATGAATTTTTAAAGTTATGAAAAAGTCATGTACATATACACTATTGTAGTGCTTGTCAGCTCATGAAGCTCATGTTGTTTAGCTCACTTAGCATGCTTTGAGGGAAACCCTGAATTGATTCTATCACTATCATGTGTCACACTTTCTGTTGTGATAGGTTACTCTACCAACTGTCAGTAGTAGAACATTGAAACTCTTACTACAATATCTCTACACTGGACAAAGCACTTTTAATCAAGATGATCTAAACACTTGGATTGATGTATCATATAATTCTTCATTATAGTATTTATTTGTTGGTTTTTATAGTTGTTGGCTGCTGCTGATCAGTATTTGTTATTGCCATTAAAGACTCAGTGTGAATCTGTCCTGTCTGGAAAGATAGATCATGAGGTTAGTACACACTCATAATTATGTATTATATATGTACAGTGGACACTTATAAATTACACACTTATAATTATGTATATGTATATTGTACACATGCTTTACTCTTTCTAGGTTGTTGTGCCAATGCTTCATGCTGCTGCTAGATTCAATGCTCAGAAATTATTAATAAATTGTTGCAATCATCTCTTTTCTAACTACAGCAGCGTTGAAGACAGTGGTAAGAATAATGGTGATGATTATGCTTTGTGGTTGACTGTCATTTTTAGGTCACGAAGCCATTTTGTATGTTTTGGAAAATATACTAGAGAAGTAGACAGAGATGGACTTGAGATTTTAGTATAAAAATTCAATTTATTTCAGTTTTAATTTTATATTAATAACAATTATCCTGGTGAGAGTACTCATTGTCACAGCTATTATAACATATCAATGCATCACACGCAGTCCATCTCTTGTGAAATGAACATTGTCACAACATAGTAATATTTATCAATATGTCACACATAATTAATCTCACATGAAATGAAAACATCACAACATAGCAATATTATCACACAGACTATTAAGAAAAATAGAAAAAGTTAAAATTGACAACAGTAAGTTATTGTTGACCTTGTACACATATTTGTAACAAAGGATTAGTTTATATTTTCAGTGCGTTGACTGTTAGCATTACTTCCATACACGTTAGAACCATAAGTAGATGCAACTAGTAATAATTGCTCATCTTCTCCTTCATCATCACTAGAAAGAGATGCAGAATGGTTGTCATCATTATCGTGTACTTCAACGTGTCTTTCGTCATAATCCTCTGGGTGAATCATTCGATCAGGTAGTGATCTCGATGACCTGTTGCTGCTTTCAAAAAATGACTTGATCTTCTTACTCATCGAGCGACTCCCACTATCATTGATAATGTTCATTTTGTTGGGCAGGAAAAGAAGCAAAGACTTCTTACAGAACCAAACAAGGCAATAAGCAATGGCAAAAAGAAGAGGTCCATACATGACTGGTATGATTACATATACTGCTATGTCAATTGGTACAAATGTTAGTGCAATCAAGCCAGCTAGCACTAATAAGAGGAGGAAGTTGGTGAGATTGTGAATGTTCTCAGTGTACGGTCGAATTATCATCACAGCTCCAGCAGTAATACCTGTCAAGAATAATTGCACAATTGGGATGATATTCTTGCCTTTGTAAGAGATAAAATAGGTAGAGAGGAGTGCTATGCGAAATAGTAGAAAGAGACCGGCAAAGTAACGAAAGTCACTTAGTTTCTTGGTGCTGTAGCGGAAAGGACCAGTCAATACATCAACCAATGCTACTAAACTTTCTCTACGTAAGCGTAAGCAGTTAAGAACTCTTTGTGTTTGACGAAACTGATAAACAACAAGGAGGAATGTAGGCAATGCCACAAAGAGAAACAGAACCACAATTGCTAAAGAGCCATATATAGCATGAGATGAGTTAAAATATTTTAGGCTCCCATCATAAAAATATACTTTTTTAACTTTGTTATTAATGACATCTTTATCTGTACTGTAATGCAGGAGTTTAAATGAGATACTGGTCAGTTGTGTGAAGCAGAGAATGTAGATAAGTGCAAGTGAGTCTATCAATGATGGCTTTATTCTCATTCTCAACCAGAGTCTTGCAGCTTGCTGGTGAATAGGCCTAGTAATCCGCACTACAAAACCGTAGCCTTTGTGGTACATTACAATCCAGACATATAGTAGGAGAAATAGAGCAAGGGCATAAAAGACAACAATATACTGGAGAGCAATGACTTCAATGGCACCCATCTTACTCCCAATGCACATTTCCACATCTTGAGTTAGCGTGAAGAAATCAAGGTTCCAAATGCTGAAGGGAAATGCTGCATAACTGAAAATCCTATTGTACTTAGAAGTATCAGAGCTATGAAGCCACAAATTAGCCAACCATGCTGGATAATTCCAAGCAGGGAAATTAATTGAGATTATTTGCGAGTACAGAATGTAGCCACTGATTGACCCATTGGTAATCTTCAGGTTGAAAATCACAATTAAGAATATCATTAAAGTCTCTGGGAGTATCTGAAGAAGAAAGAACATTGACCAACCCCAGGCTTTGCTGTGAGAGCAATTCTTGCACTCTAAATATATTGAATTAATTGGTATTGAGTAGCCTTTCTTGCATTGCCCACAAAGTATGCCTTCTCTGTTACTGGCACAATGACCATTTCGAAGAGCACTAATATTAGAATAAGCTTTACAGGAGAAATCATAGTATGAGAGTGGACAGTGGCCAGCATGAGTTTCATTATCTGCAGATCTAGAAATGCAAAGACCATATTTTTCCTTAATAAGCACTTTGCCTTGAGTTAATTTTTTAAACTCACAATCTGTAGTGCAGCTACAGGAATTTCTGCCAGAGCAGCAGTAATAGTCCTCTATCAGTACACATTGATTAGAATGATTAGACAAATATAAAGGCCAAGTACATTTTTCAATATTAATAGACATGTGAACCTGCAGTGCCATTCTACCTTTTGTGGTGATGCTCAATTGAACTGTATCCTCATCATTAGGATGATAGCTTTCATCTCCTTTTGAGTAGAAAATAACTGAATTTTCCCCATTTAATGTTGATTTACATTGCTGTTTTGATGAAAATTGTGCAGGTCCTGAAAGCACACAAACTATCAGACCTGGTTGAGCAATCCCTCCAGTGCCATCCCATACAGTAATAGGTAGCTCTGTCTCACCACCAGGAATAGCTGGAACCATAATTTTATTAACTTTTACAAAAGCTGCTGCAGAATCAACATGATTATGACACTTGCCTGGCTTATAGTGCCAATGTTGCCAGCAGAAAGTAGTGTTTAAGCTTGTATTATTGTTGCTATTTTCAGGAGGAAACCAACATGAAATAGCATTGGCAGCATAAAGTGAGGATGAATTACTGTAGCTTCGAGGCATTCCTATTGTATTGCCTTCAAAATTGAAAGTAGAGCTCCAATTATTTGGATGGTAGTAAGAGTCATAATATTGTAGGAAACATTTTGAAGAGAGTGTCGTTGGCTGATTGTTAGAAGTGCAGACATCAGCAAAGATTGCACCTCCTAGTACATTAGCACTGTTATCAGTGAAATTAAATTTTGTTCTTTCACCTATAATAATGTAACTACAGTCATACAATGCCATAGCTCCACCATTAACAGCACTATTATTGAAAAAAGTAACAAAAGTTTTACTCTTTATGTCAGCGTAAGTTGTATGAAGTTCTATTGCTGATCCAACATTGCTTGTAAAATTATTCCATGACTTTAGAGCGAGTGAAACTCCAGAACTGTATAGGACTCCAGAGCATGGTAGAGAGGAGAAGGGTAAACTCTTGGTAAGATTGCAGTAGATTCTATTGCTATTAACCAGCAGCTTTTGAAGAAAAACAATGACACAAAACTCTGTGCAATGTGAGAGAACTTCCTGACTGAAATAAGCAGCAGCACCAAGAAAGGCAGTGTTATTAGTAAAATTGGTACTTAAGATGGAAACTGTATTGTTACTGCCACTATTTTTCTTTCCCTCATTCAAATTGAGCTCTAATGACAATCCACCACCTGCAATGCCTCCGTTGGAATCAAAAAGAGAACTTGAGATCAAAATCTTGTTTTCAGTTAGATTTTCACCAGATAGGATAATTTTTCCTCCTCCTCCACTGCCATCAATATGACTTGATTCTGAACTAGTGCTTTTCAGCAATTGAGAATTAATGTTTCTCTGTAAAGTCACATCTTTGAATGTCAAAGTATTGCTATGGGCTTTATCATGAATTGCAACATAGAAACCACTTCCAAATGTCCCGGCATTTCCACTGATCTTGACACCGCTGATCTTAACTGAAATTTTATCTGTGATTCCCTTAAAAATAATAGAAAGTCCACCACCATGACCAAAAGTAAAATCCTGCTTTCTTCCATTATGTGCCTTGTAAAACAATTCCTCTAGGCCATCATTACTTTGAGTAGCATTATTATCAGTAAAGTTTGTGTTGTTAATAACAATAGTAACACCCGACAGGGCAGGTTTATCATAATCATTTGTACAGGTGCTGATTCCTGGAGAGCAAAAGGTAAACTCAATCTGTAGCCCTCCACCCCCTGGACCAGTCTGCCCTTTCTGGCTGTTGTTTACAAAAACAGAATCAGTAATGACGACTGATTCCTGTGGATCATATATTGTTAGCCCAGTCCCTTTTGACGAATTAATATGCACATGTTCTAAATTGATCCTGCTACAATTCAGCATGTAAACAGCAACAGTGAAATTTATAAAAGAATTGTTATGCTGGTATTTACTGCTGCTGACTTGATTGATGCCACAATTAAGGAACAAAATATTTTTTAGTACAACCTCTCCAATTGATCTGAATGTCAGGCCTGCTTCTGGTGAGCACTTTATAGTCACGATGCTGGTTTCGCCCACAAGTTCAAAATAATCAAGGTCAGTTAGTACAGTCTCATCACCACTTTGTAGCTCATCATGCTCCACAGTCCCTAAGAAAGTAATGGATAGTGCTCTATCTATGCTCTCTGTACCTGTATAATTGTAAAAAAGGCAAGACTGAACAATGATATAGACAGCTAGAATATAATATTATCATAATCATTTAAATGGAGGTGTAAGTAGATGGTTTAATGCAATTGCCTCATGCTTAGAACTAGCTCTAGATAAATGGGAAAACTATGATTAGCTGTTACCTTCCTGTAGAGCCTCATTTAGGCTAGTCAAGCAATTCCCACCATAACGTTGATTGCACTCTTCCTTTGACGAAATGTAGATTTCTCTGTTAAGTGCCAATGAACCAAATACGTTCAAGGTAGCAACGAGCAAAAAAAGCAATCTTTCTCCCTCTATTGACATCTTCAGAGGAACATTGATACAGGTAATTTAATATTGGAATTTGGGAGGGGTGACCACTGACCAGATCAGATTAAACAGGTAGATCTAGATAACCACATCATAGATCATAAAATACTATTATATCTATAGTAGTGTAAGCATAACCATAAGTCAGGCAAGCCTGAAACTTTTCTATTGGTAATGTTTGGTTCATTCTCAGAGTGCGGGAGTTTATTTTATGTAAAAGTGGATATTAAAACAAAAATATGCGTTAGGAGAGGAGTTTGCTCTTGTAGAACATATCGGCTAGTTTGAACAATCCCTGCTCCAGTCCATCACTGAAGCTGTGACTGCTGCTAGCTCTGCCTGATGAACTGTCTTGTGAAGTTGTTGTACGCGAGCTTGAGAGAGAGAGACGACTTGATGAGCGAGGAGAAGGAGCTCCTTTACGATGAAAATTGAGTATCAAAACCTGACAGAAGTTGCCCTACACAAGCCAAATAGGCAGATGTGATCAAATATCTATTATATTTGTGGTTGAAAGTACCAGTAAGTGCACAATATCACACTGTGTTCACATCTATGATGCTGTGTCAGTAAATGGTGTAAGAAAGTAGGTTATATGCATTAAAAGAAACAATTCATAGTAGTTCATAATAGTAGCATCAAGAGTATCATCATGTACTTACCAGTTCACTAACAAGTAGCTTCTTCAGTGCTTGCTTCTGAACAATATCAACTTCACTGTCAATGATATAACGGACTGACTGTGACATTAGCAATACAACTGCCTACAAATCATCACAATATATACAATCATAAAGAAAACCTATGTTAACAAAGATGATAGGTAACTCAAAAGTTAAGCAAAGATATGCAATACTAATAATATGCAATAAAAATTATTATTATCATTATCAATAAATAAATCTTACTAGCTCCAACATAAGCAAAATCTCTGCACGTTTCTGCTGGACTGCAGGAGTAGAGTGTGAGCGATGTGGAGGAGCAGGGGTAACAGGACTCTTCAGAGGAGAAGATTTTGATGGACTACGAAACGGCGGGACAGTCACAAAAGAAGATCGAGTACTAGGATCAGACTACATAAACAACAACAACAACAACAATAATAATAATAATGATGATGATGATGATAATAATAATAATAAGAAATAATAATAATAATAATAAATCATAGTACTGTACAAATTGTGCATGATAGGTTTTATACCTTTTTCAATAGCTCACAGCCAACATTGAGTGTACCAGTCAGTGTGCTGATTGATGGAGGACAAGTTGGATCCAATACAGGTAGATCAAAGAAAAGATGAAAGAGAGGTGGCCACTCCAAAAGGTCCAATGGCTGTGTAAACTAAACAAACACACAATTGAAAGTAATAATTAGGATTTTTAGGAGTTGTGTCTTATAACGTACAGAACACATAAAGAGGTCATTCAGTGGAGGAGTGTAGCAGTTGAGAACTGACAAACAAGATATAGAGATTGATACTAATCTAGTAATGATAGGAGACAAGTAAAGCCTAGAGTGTTTAAACTAACTTGTCCCTGACTCTTAAGTAGGCAGGACTGAACTTTATCCAAGAATCATCATTTACTTTTGGTGAGAAATGCTCCTTTGTTTTAATAGCATTGGAAGACTCCTCAGGTTGAAGTAGACCATGACTGTCCATGGTCTAAAATTAAGAAATAATTTCATTAAAAATAATAATAATACATAGATTACTTTAATGACATCCTTTATTCTATTCCTGTGTAGCACAGCTATAGCACCATTAAATAGATTAAGAAGCCTCTCCTATTATCAATTAGTAAACTATTTTACTCATATTTTAAGCATACGATTGTTATGTTGTGCTGTTGAAGTAGCACTGTCCTCCATTGTGAGCGATACTCCACTAGCACTTGAAAGAACTGACACACACTCTCTGTCTCTTCCAGTGACTCCATGAAACGAGTGGCAATGTAAATATCAAGAACCTTAGGAAATATAATAATACTTAAGTTAAATAAATAAGACAACAATGAAGTGAATGAGCACTATAGTATTATTTTAATGGCTTCTATGTGTACAATGTACATATACAATATTTTAGCTTTCAGTCCCTCAGAAACCTTATATCATTAATTCATAGACGCACATTACAACATTAGTAATGTATTTGTTCTTCTTTAAGTTCTTTCTTACCCAGGCTAATCTATCATAGTGAGCTCCTATGAAGTTAATGACAGGCTCTATCACATAATGTCCTTGCGAGCATAAGAGATTGCTGACTAGCTTTAGAGCTGACAGCCAAACCTTCAGCCATTGAGAGGGAGGCATCAACTCCTTTAAACTCTTAACATCTCCTATCTATAGACACAGGAATGATATACTTATCATTGACTCATTGACTGTGGTAGTGCATAACCTGAATCTGAGGGTTGAGCTTGTCCACAACAACACACAAACTAACATTAAGTAATTGAAATATGTTGTTGCCTGAAAGAACCCTAGAGCCCTACAAAAGACAAAAATAAGCAATATGTACATATATATAAGTGAGACATTTAAATGATAACATTAACATTAGTACCTTATTTGACATGGCCAGTGTCAGGAAGAAAGAAAAGCAAGCATTCACAAAGTCTGGATGTGACAGTGCCTATCATAAAACACAGTATTGAGACATCAGGTCAAATATAATTACTAATTTGTGATAAAAATTTCTAAAAAATCCAATTTTTGATTAGGATTAGCTGAAAATTTTTTATAGATATTAGAACAAGTATTAAAAACTGTAATACTCAGCTATTTAGCATGAAATACAATAGTTCCCATATTCTCACTACAGTACAGGGACTTTGGCTCAATTTGGAGCAACTTTAAAAATTCATAAAAAATCTAAATTTGATTAAAATCAGTTCAAACTTTCTACACAACATAAGAACATGCATATGCATCAGAAAAATTATAAAAATGGAGAATTGTATCCTATAGTCATTTTTGACAAAATTTGACCAAATACCCTGTACTATAGTACAGGGACTTTGACTTGATTTTGGAACAACTTAAAAAATTCATAAAAATTCTAATTTTAATTGGAATTAGTTCAAACTTGCTACACAACATAAGAACATGTATATGCATCAGAAAAAATTATAAAAATGGAGAATTGTCTCCTAGCCATTTTTGACAAAATTTGGCCAAATACCTTGTACTATAGTACAGGGACTTTCGTCTAATTTTGGAGAAACTTTAAAAATTCATAAAAAATCTAAATTTGATTGGAATCAATTCAAACTTTCTACACAACATAAGTACATGTATACGTATAAGGAAAAATTATAAAAATGAAGAATTCTCTCCTAGTCATTTTTGATGAAATTTGGCCAATGTCCTTGTACAGGAACTTTAGCCTGGTAGGGAGCAACTTAAAAAATTTGTAAAAAAACAATCTTGAGCAGAATCAGCTTAAACCTTCTACACAACATAAGAATATGTACGTATGTATCAATATTCTCTTTATCATTACTATTACTATTACCCAATGTCTCCCTACCATACCTCACAATGTCCAATACAAGCTTGGACTAATATCATGACAACAGAGTGATCCTGTAATAAGAGCAACCACTCCTGGTCACTCTCATCATCCTCAAGTATTGTTGCTGTTAATTCAGACAGCAAGTACACGCTATACACTTCAGGATAATGCTACAATGAATGAACAAATACATGTATATACATGCATAAGAAAGAATGACGTACCTTAGTGCTCATTGATAAGTATTGAGTGTAGTGGGTGAGTGTCTGTACTATGAGTGGTATCAAACCATGAGTGTAACGCACTTCCAGTTCAGCTAAGAAAGAAATTAATGTACAATTGTGTGAGCACAATGGAGGATATACTTCAGTTCAGGCATGAAACAATGCATACATACACACTCGCTAATATTTCTTACTTTCATTTTGCTTCAGTGACCGTACGATACAAATCAAACACGAATACACTAGAGGCAGAGTCTCCCACAGGTTGGGATGATATTCGCAATTAATGAAAGAAAAGAGTATCTCGATGAACCTCCCAATCACTTTACAAGGGATAGTAACACTAGAAAATCACACAATAATAAACACACAGTCACAGTTAATTCATTGCTATACCTGGTCCATTTCTTCAATAAGGAGAGATAGAGGGTAAGCAGTTCGGTTACAACCGACAGGCTCTGTGGGAGTCGCTCTGTTTGAACCATGAGAGAAGCTAAAAGCTCCTGGAGGAGTACCTCCTTCTTGTCGTTACTGTGTAATTCAAATAATGACTCCTAATGATCATCAGTCAATAAATTAATCATAATAATATAAATAATTTAATTTAATTATAGCTTACATGATGATGGAGTGCTACTAGAAGGAATCTCTTCCAAACCTCAGCTAGGTCATATTGTACTTTAATTATTTCCACAGAGACAGTAGCAGCTGCCCCCACCTCACTCTTATAGGACAGCTCTGAGTCTTCCACTTGTGGCTTGGCCTGGAATACTTTACACACTCTTTTGTATAAACCATCAGACACAAACTTCCCAATCGATGTAATAAGATCCTTATCAATATCACCTCTACATAATAATAATAATAAACAATGATAATTTAAATGCAACATAAGTTCATCTACATATTATATGTACAAACTCATTACATAAACTTTCAATACAATGTATGTCATAAAAATTATAAAATACACAATAGGAAATACTGCTTACACATTAACATAGTATAATTCCAATGCTATTATATGAAATATCTCCACACAGATACGTATCTTGTGAGTCTACACAATACAATCACACTATAAAAGTCTACATTGACTAATATAATACAGTACCTGTTGGGTGTCTTGCTCCACTGATTGATGAGGCAAATTATCATAAAGAACCTTCATGAGGTGCTCCCAGAATTTATCGGAGGATCTAACAGCCTCAAGAGCAGCAACATGTCTACCCTCCCAGAGGACTCTTAGCAGGTGCATACCAGCAGAAAGCAATGAAGAAACAACTGGAGGAACCTAATCATAATGAAATATAACTACTACTGCGGTACTTGATGAATAAATAAAAGTATTACTGCTACATTTGATATGCATAATAATTGCATGTACATGAATGCAGCAGTCATAATTATAATAGATACACATACACTCTCATGCCTGTACCTGGTGCTTAGGATCAATCATATTCAGAACAGGATAGAGGCAGCTATCAGGTCTTATCATTTCTTTCTTCTGACTGGTTGAGTCATTCTTCCTGCGTAGGCTCAACGATAGGAACAACTCCAGTAGTCCTGGCTGCGTCCCCATTGATACTGATATGAGATTAAGTATAGCAATCCTCAGGTTATTACTCTAATAAAAATAGCTCGTATAGAATGACTAAAAAACCCTCTACCATACTTCAGTCCTTGCTGACAGACGAGTAACAAAATTATCCCTAAGAGCAAGTGCCTCTTGACCAAGACAAGAGAACATTGACATTGGAGCTACCTATCATGATATAATAAAATAAAAAATACATTAAATATGATGTACTGTACACATACAGATGCTAGTCTTGTTAGTAGTTGGATGGCTGATATGGGTACAGTGTTGTCATCATGATGGTATATGTATGAAGCCAGTCTAGTCACAATGTGTTGAGGAGTAGAGGCTGAAAAGAACGAATGACCAACTGTCCTTGTAGCTAGGGCCTCCTCCAATGGTGTCACTGACTACATACAATAATAATATTTAATATTTAAAATAGTTAATAAAAAATAGCAAGCTCACTTCAGTTTTCTTGCATTGCAATAAGAGATCAGTGATTTTGAATGATATCTTTAAAGACTCAATTGGTACTGAAGTCTGACACCAACTAAAACAGCAAACACACACATAGAATATGAAAAACTTCAGAAGATGCTAGAAGAAGATGGACTAACTTGTGAGACGATGCCATCAGTTTATTAACAGTGCTGACTCCCATACCAAGTACATTGATTATCAGTACATGTCCGGATGATGTTAACAGCAAATCAACAGTGAAATCATGTAGCATACTAACCAATACACAATACACTAGTACAGTGAACAGTGAGTCTACTTACGTATGAATACTGTCACTAGCTTTATTAGCAGTAGTCTCCAATACCTTGAGACAAAGCTTCAATATGAGATGACCTAAAATATAAGGAAATGAATGAACTGTGTAATGTCTTCACATACAGAACTCTTCTCTGTCCTTCTGGCTATTATACCTCCAGTTCTGACTGGTTAGAAACACAGCCTGCATAATGTACACAATAGTGGCTAGCATGTACTCAGATATGGTATCAGAGGAGGATAGACTGCTGTGTAGGAGTCTCATCATTGCTAGAGTCACAGCATAGCACCCGTGAGCTCTCTCCCAGACATTTAGAATATTACAATAATGACTGGGAGATATCTGTAGACTGTAGCACAGGAAGGGGGGAAATACCAATGTAATGCAATGTATTTGGTTTTATAATTACTCTTGTGGTGATCCGATTAATTGTGGTAGAAATCCAGTCTGAGCTAACTGTCTCCAAACTTCTTTTGCTTGATTCTCTGCCATCACTGCCAAGCAATTGATACATTCGGCTATGAGAAATACTGGTGGATGCAATAATCCAGAAAACCTGGGAACAATAATACAGTACTGGAGTAGTAACAGTAATAGTGATGATGAGCTTACTTATGTAACACGCTGTATACATTAGATAGCAATGGGCCAATGTTGAATGAAACAGACCAGTTATACTTGATCACTCTTGCTGTGAGTTTAATAATCATTGTCACATAGTCTACAACTGGATGACTCTCTGAGCCTATACAAATGCCCAGAATGAAGCATTATTATTTGCACTATCATTTATACTCATTCCTATCCCGGATGTATGGAGTAAGTGTATCAATTGAACTGCAAAATAATCCCAAACTGAGTACATCAATTCCCAGCATATGGTCCTAGGAGGCTCTTTATCCTCTTCCTCCATCACATCAGTGCTGCAGCTAACAACTCCTTTAGTACCAGGAGGCATCAGTAATGGAGGGAGACCAAGAGACAAATACTCTTCAATGAATATAATAACAAGAACATCACAAGTTATACTTGTATGTAACTGTGTACCTTTCTCAAATAGTACTCTCGGATGCTTAAGTATGAGATTAGTATTATTGAGAACATTATCAGGACACTCTTCTGTGTAGAAATTAAGTTCATTGAGTAACATGAAGACTCTCTGGGCAGAGAGCTCGTCTTGTGATAGCGAGAGAAGCAACTTCAATACATGATCAATTTCAAATGGTAACCTAAAGTATACATAATATCAGGCAACAAGTAATGTTGGAAGAGTGACTGTTGGGGTTAATGGTATAAGGTAATTAAGTTAACCTTTTCACTGCTGATACTAGTAGTACACCTAATCCATCATCCAGACCCTATTCAGAGAATGATTGAGTACATTGTTAATAAACTCAAATAGATAATTACATTTTCCCAAAACTCTAGTCTCAATCTTGGATGAGTTAGCACGTGTGAGCTAATATCAAGTAATACCTACACATGGTATACCAATAATAATAATAACAATAATAATAATAATATTATTATTATTATAATAGAAGGATTAATGGTTTACCTGAATATCACCAAGTGAGTCCTCACTGAACAGTGATATGACTAAACTCACGAGTGTATTGATAATACTCTTACCCACTACAGCAACAGGCTATGGAAAAAAAGAGAAAAACATTCAAAACTTAAATAAACGTCCATTACTGATACACAATTATGTATATAACAACTAGTACATGTTAATGTCTACTTGATGGCTTTTAAAATTTTTGATCTCCAGTTTATTTAGTACATGTACTACAGGGTTCAGGATTTCGACATAGTACTCATGCAGCTTCTTGTTAGTGGATTGTCAAGTTGCTCAAAAATCAGGCCAATGACCAAAGGCTATAGTCTTGGCCAAATTTTGTCAAAAATGTCTCCGAGAGTATTCTCCATTTTAATAATATTTTCTGATACATATACATGTTCTTATGTTGTGTATCAACTTTGAGCTGATTCCGATCAAGTTTGGATTTGTTATGAATTTTTAAATGTTGCTCAAAAATCAGACCAACAACCAAAGGCTATAGCCTTTGGTCTTTCGCAAAATACTGTCAAAATGGCTAGGGGATAATTCTCCATTTTAATAATTTTTTCGATTTGAGCTAATTCCAATCAAAACAAATTCTTATGAATTTTTTTAATATGCAAAACCCATTCGTTCTACTGTCACGAAATCTGTGACAAGCAAAAATTCATTAGTTCCGTTGTCACAAAATCCGTGACAAGCAAAAACCCATTCGTTCCATTGTCACAAAATCCGTGACAAGTAAAAAACTCATTAGTTCCATTGTCACGAAATCTGTGACAAGTAAAAACCCATTCGTTCCATTGTCACGAAATCTATGACAAGTAAAAAACCCATTAGTTCCATTGTCACGAAATCTGTGACAAGTAAAAACCCATTCGTTTCATTGTCACGAAATCTATGACAAGTAAAAAACCCATTAGTTCCATTGTCACGAAATCTGTGACAAGTAAAAACCCATTCGTTCCATTGTCACGAAATCTATGACAAGTAAAAAACCATTAGTTCCATTGTCACAAAATCCGTGACAAGCAAAAACCCATTCGTTCCATTGTCACGAAATCTGCGACAAGTAAAAACCCATTAGTTCCATTGTCACAAAATCTGTGACAAGTAAAAACCCATGCGTTCCATTGTCACGAAATCTATGACAAGTAAAAAACCCATTCGTTCCATCATCACGAAATCCGTGACAAGTAAAAAACCCATTCGTTCCATCGTCAAGAAATCCGTGACAAGTAAAATACCCATTAAAGTTGCTCCAAATGCCACGTGCTGTATTATAGTGCTTGTCAGCTCATGAAGCTCATGCGGTTTACATGTAGCTCACACATTGTGGGAAACCCTGCAGTTAGACATGATTAATTGGTTATGTTAAATAATATCATTATTTTAAAATTATGTTGTTCAAACAAAATGATAAAACAACACAAAACGTACCCTATCTCCAGATAAAAAGGGACTTTCCAGCATTTTCAGGAGATAAGCAAAGGTAGACTGACAGTCAAGTTGTCTCATTTGCTCAAGGTATTTAACCTGATCCTCATCGTCAGTCAACATGTAGCAGAGTACAGACCAAGCCAGGAGCAGCGGTGAACACTGGGAGGGCTCCTCCTGTAATAGACTATCTATTGACTATATAGTAAGCAAAATAAAACTAGTATATACAGCCATTAGGCATAAACCTTAGATTCTTTGAAACCACTCAAACGATGCTTATGTAGTCTAAAAAATAATAATAAAATACAAAATACACTGTCTTTTTATCAGTACTTGGCCGGATCACTTTTGTTTTTCAGTAGCCACTCAATATAGAATGCTTCCAGTAATATGATAGTATACAAGTGATTGATGTGACAGGAAAGGAGCTGAGATGAGACATCCAAATGACAACGACCACGTGATTCATACCCAAACCCAATACCCTATTGAAATGAACTGTACATACAATGTATATATGTGTGTATATTAATGTACAGTGTACAGTATAAACTACAGGGTTTCCCACAAAGCATGCTAAATGAACTAGATTTACAGCATGACAGCTCATACATGCATTTGGAGCAACTTGAAAAATTTATAAAAAATCCAGACTTGATCGGAATCAGCTCAAAGTTGATACACAACATTAGAACATGTATACGTATCAGGAAAAATTATAAAACTGGAGAATTCTCTCCTAGCCATTTTTGACAAAATTTGGCCAACGAGCAAAGGCTATAGCCTTTGGTCGTTGGCCTGATTTTTAAGCACTTTTAAAAATTCATAAAAAATCCATTTTTTTATCGGAATCAGCTCAAAGTTGATACACAACACAAGGACATGTATATGAATCAGAAAGAATATATAAAAATGGAGAATTATCTCCTAGCCATTATTGATAAAATACCCTGTACTATAGTGCAGGCCAGGGTCTTTGGCCCAA
Organism: Amphimedon queenslandica; assembly: GCF_000090795.2. Lineage (NCBI taxonomy): Eukaryota > Metazoa > Porifera > Demospongiae > Haplosclerida > Niphatidae > Amphimedon > Amphimedon queenslandica. Next base: position 162,231 of record NW_003546329.1, on the reverse strand, counting down.
AATCCTGTGGGAAACCGTAATATACTACTGTATTTACTGGTACATAACAATGTAAATCAATATACATACCTGGTATTGTTTTATTGAGCCCACAATTTTTTCTGGAGGAAATTCAAAATCTTTATAAAATAAGAGCAAAATCTCAAGCAATTCGCACTACAAATAAATTTTAAATTAATCATCCAATGATTCATCACTGTACTTGCTCCAGGAGTAATTGATGCACCCATTTCCTTTCTCCATCAGGAGTCTATCATACACCATGTACATGTAATATTGTATTTATAATAAGAAATAAAATATAGCCAATCACCTCGACAGTAGTTGGGATTTCTTCCTTAACAGACTTATCAAACTGTTTCCAGACCTGTAGAGTAGATACATGTAAAAAGTATGTATACATACATGTATATAGTTAAAAAAAAACAACAACAACAACAATAATAACTCACTCCAGAAACAAATGCAACAGTAGTAATCTCAAGCACATCGACACATCTCTCATACACAACCTATTGTGAATGAATATTTTATCAAAATAATTTTACCAAAACAACTAACTCGAAAAGGATGACTGCCATCTTGCCAATAACCTAAAATTTGCTTCACACATCTAAATATAAAATAATACTACACAAGTTTAATATAAAGACCTAGTTACCTAAGAATATAAAGTCTTTCTCTATAGTAATAGTCCTCGATGTTCACTAATAGAGTGCTGTGATCTGCTGAATTAGGTAAAAGATTATGTATGTCTTGAAGTGAGCCACAGTATCCTTCAAGAAGGAAGCTCTTAAATATCAGGAAGCTTTGCCATTGGTCTAAATTCTATAAAAAAGTTAATCAAATTAGAGTGACAAAAAAAATATAATAAATTGGTTTTAAATTGCATAACTTGTATAACCCATAATGGAGGATAGACTAACTAAACCCACAAGTACATAATGAATCCTTATGAGTCAATAATCATTAATGTCATTATTAAAATTCACTAACAAGCTTCTTGCTGATTTCTTGAATAAACTTGGCACTTTTTCCTGACACATCTTTGGATGACAATAGTTTTGATTCTGAAGCAGAGCTGTATATTAATACATATATAAACAAGAATAAAAATAAACGTGTACCTTGGTGGCTTGAAGTATGCTATACCACTAACTAAAAGTGACTTGTTTGTTTTAACTTCAGATAGTATTAGGTCCTACACAGATAAAGTACCATGTTCAGCACAAACTCATTCCACTCACAGTATTTTGAATAGCCGAATGGCCAGTTAGTATCTTCCACAGGCTCTGACCAGACCTAAAAGGCAATAAGAGGAAAAAACAGAATAAAATACAAACTAACCTTTCCGCCATATTGTCCTCCCACGTGGTTAGTGGTTACTAACTGTAACCGCACCCTAAAAACAGTCACGTTGTTTCACGTGTTAATTTTATTTTATTATTGATAATTTTATTTTATTATTGATAATTTTATTTTATTATTGATAATTTTATTATTGATAAATAATAATTATAAGTAACTTCCTCTGAAAGTGTTCCGGATGATGTATCACCAAAATCTGATAAAAGTACAGAGATGATTGAAAATACTGCTGTATAACTTGATTTTTTACTTCTAATAATTTTGACCTTTCATTTCTGTGTGTGTGGTAATTGAACTATTTATTGTTAGGTTTTTCAATTGTGTTGTGTGATTATAATTAGTCTCTATATATAGTCTAGTTATGTATCTTTTGTAACACCATGCTGCTTAAAGTGTTTGCACTTTGATTTTTGTCAGTTTAAGTTCTTATTCAGTTTTTGTTCATGATACTTTCTTAAGTCATAATTACAACATTTCTGAAAAAAAAAATGAAAAAAATGAATTCATTTTAAAGTGCGATTTATGAAATTTTGGATGTTCAATCAGCTGTGTGCACATCAATGCTTAGGAAAAGACTGGTAATAGTAGTACTTCAACAATTGAACTCATATTCCAGTAAAGCTCTTTGGTGCCTCATAGGATGTATTTCTTTATTTTTTCTACTCTTGATATTTTGTGCGTTATTTGATACCAGAGATAGGTCCATAAACCTATCACATTGTTCTATGAAAAAAGAAAAACTCCCCACATTTAGCTATCACTATAATAATCTAGAGCTGCCTGTACAATTTGTAGAGGAGAAGAAACAAAATGATGTATGGTTTAGTGTTGTGCTAGTTCCAACGGAACTAGAACTAAATCTATTTTAGTACACCTATTTTTCTCCTAGTTCTAGCTCCAAGAACTAGAACTAGAACTGAACTACATTGATACAAAGAACCAAAACTAGAACTAAAACTAGAATTTGACAAATTAAAGCACTGGAACTAAAACTAGAACTAAAGATTTAGCTATTAAGGAGTTGAAACTAAAACTAAAACTAAAATGTGCAATTGTAAATCACTAGAACTAAAACTAGAACTAAAACGCTACCCTTTTAATAACTGAAACTAAAACTAGAACTGAAATGGAGACCTTTTAATAACTAAAACTAAAACTAGAACTAAAATGGTACCACTTTGAATAACTAAAACTAAAACTAGAACTAAAATGCTACCCTTTTAAGTTATTAAAATTAAATTTCATTAAAAAATTATAAAAATCACCTAGAAATGGTGCATTAGTAGGACTAAAACTAGAACTATAAGGCCAGAATCAGAATTTGGCATGGAACTAAAATTAAAACTAAAACTAAAACGGAAGTACTAGTAGAACTAAAACTAGAACTGAAACTAGAAATGAAGTACTGGTAAAACTAAAACTAGAACTATAACTAGAAATGGAGTACTGGTAAAACTAAAACTAGAACTAAAACTAGAAACGGAGTACTGGTAAAACTAAAACTAAAACTAAAACTAGAAATGGAATACTGGTAGAACTAAAACTAGAACTAAAACTAGAAATGGAGTACTGGTAAAACTAAAACTAAAACTAAAACTAGAAATGGAGTACTGGTAAAACTAAAACTAGAACTAAAAGTAGAAATGGAGTAGTTGGTAGAACTAAAACTAGAACTAAAACAGAAAATAGAGTACTGCACAACACTAGTATGGTTCTGGCAACAGAACTCTTGATGTTTTACTAGTTTCTTCTCTAAATTTAATTATTCTCTTCACACCACAATATCATGTCAAGGCAAAAATCTCCTTCCTTATGCCACTCTATTAAGAGAGAGCACAACAAACTTTCAATATGAATTACCAAGCATTAACTTTTTCATTCATGACATGCTTTATGTTGCTATCAAAAGTTCATTGTTTGTCAGTGATCTTGAGTATATTTGTCCTCCTGGTAGAGGTGTTCTTGATGGAAACTTTATGTGCAGTGAGTTTCGATACTAATTTTGCTAAGTAGAATTATTGCCATTGTTATTAGTTGATTTGTTCTGTTGGAATGTCCTCAAAACTTGATGATCAAGCCACACAGTGTAAGCCATGCAGTAAAGGAACATAATGGTGTTGGTGTGGCTCAAAATGATTGTGTTTCTTGCCCACCTGACACAAGTACAATTAGTAATGGAGCTACATCAATTAATGACTGTTTTTGTAAGTAAGTATTTATTCATTAAGTTCAGCCATGATTGCATAAATTAAGATTTAATTGGACCATTAAAAATTCATAAACAACTCAAAAACTTCTTAAGATATAACTTGAAACATGTACAATGTATCAAAAAATTGAGAATTCTTTCTTGAGCTGTTTTTACATATAGTACAGAATCTTTTGCCCAATTTTGGAGCAACTTTATAAATCATTTTAACACATAATAAGCACTAGATTAGTCTAGTCAAACTCAGCAAAATATTAGATATCATATGTCAAAAGGCTCTCTTGAACGAAAACATGATTGTTATACAATGGATTATTTTTCCTGACTGTGTCACTGCCATCATCATCACTTGGTTGATTGGTCTTTTTATTTTTAATGATTACAAGAAGAGCTATCAAAATAATTGCCAACAAAACAAAAGTTGTAGCTAAAAGATACAATATGTAAGCTAAGTTAGAACAATAAATTTTTACTTACATGCAAAAATAGTTGTTATGATGTATGTCACATCACCAGTAGGATGTTGCTATAAAAATTATGCAGATTATCAATGTTATAATTTTATTGTAATCCTTACATTGATACATACAGTATCTGGAGTGGTAACATTTTTATCTTCATCTCCTGGTGTCTGAGATGCCATAATGCTAGTAGTTAATAATGTTGTAGCTAAACTCGAGTCATCTTTAACTTTAACTTCTTAATAATCATCATTATTATAAAATTGCTACACATATAACATTAGTATACTAACCAAGGCAAGTGTAATTATCATCACCCAAGTAATATCCTGTTTGACACTTGCATTCATAACTTCCTTTAGTATTGTGACAAATATCCCCACACAAGTCATCTTGTAGACATTCATCAATATCTAAATCAGATAAAAATAATGTTGACATTATAATTTAATATATAATTACCTATACAATATACATTGTCGCATAAATAATATCCAGTAGAACAAGAACACTGAAAACTTCCAATAGTGTTAGTACAGTTGTGATCACAGTCTCCATTATTAGTATCACATTCATCTATATCTATATATAATATAAAGTCAGAGCTATATATCAGGGATTTTCAGTACCTTCACAATTTTTGCTGTCAATCAACTGATATCCTCCAAGACACTGACAATGATAGCTACCTTGAGTATTGATACATGTATCTGAGCAGCCTCCATTATTGTCATTGCATTCATTGATGTCTGAAATTAAAGCAAAATAATTATATAAAAGAAATTATATAATGCAGACCGAGACAATCATGTCCACTAGCCAATAACTTATATCCTGTATTGCAGGAGCACAAGTAGGAGCCATTGGTGTTAGTACACTTTTGATTACAAAAATTGTTTGACTGATCATGACATTCATCAATATCTACATGATATCAATGAAGCATCAAAACAATGTAGAGTTAGTTCCTTACCAATACAAGTTGTATTAGTTGTGGTGTTCAAAGTAAATCCATTGTTACATGCACAGTAAAATGAGCCATCAGTATTGATACAAGTATGTTCACAAATGCCAGGAATAGTCTGACACTCATTAATATCTAAATATTTGAAGACTCCATTGCAAAAATTTTTGCACTCTATATACCTTGACATGTGATCCCATTAGACTTCAAAAGATAACCAGTATGACATGAACAATTATATGAACCAGGATCATTGCTACAAACTTGATCACATGTGTCAGTACCCATAGCACATTCATCATTATCTGTGATTAATACAACTGTAGCGTCTTAAGTTGAATACTAACCTATGCATGTATGATTGTCATAATCTAAATAATAGCCCGATTCACATTCACAGTAGTAACTGCCTTCTGTGTTTATACATGTGTGATAACAACCAGAAATACCAAGATCACATTCACCAATATCTGTATATAAGGCTACTGATATAATGTGCATTATATACTATGCCAATAAATGGGTTAATAACCCAACACTGAGGATACTTTAAATTGATATCACCCAAAGGCCAAAGGGTGCTATCAATTTAACGTATCTATCAATAAATCTCAATAATGAGATACAATATAATAGATGTACCTTTGCATGTTATTTCATTGTCACTTAAAGTATAACCAGTGTTGCAGCCACACTGAAATGAACCCACAGTATTAATGCAAATCTGATCACAAAGAACTATACTGTGTGAGCATTCATCATCATCTGAAATTAAATCAATAAACATAGAACTTATACAGCTTGTGTAAGCTCTAACCTATGCAAGTGTGATTATTGCTACTATTGAAAATATACCCAGTATAGCAACTACAGTAGAAGCTACCATCAGTATTAGTGCATTGTTGAGTGCAGTTATCAGTACCAAGTTCACATTCACTAATATCTACATAAAAAGTAATAAAGTCCTTAAATAAAAAATATACCTGAACAGAAAATGCTTCCATTGTAGCCAGGATTACAAGTACAATAGTAGCTTCCATTTGTATTAGTACAAACATGTTGACATCCTCCATTGTTAGTAAGACACTCATTAATATCTATACATTACAATCAATACTGCATATATTTTTATAGGTAAATGTACCAGTACAGTCTGTAGTGCTACCATTAATGAAATCATATCCATCATAACATTCACAATTAAAACTTCCAGGAGTATTAATGCAAGTTTGAGAACAGCCACCATTATTATCCTCACACTCATTGATGTCTGTAAGTAAATCAATATCATGTGCATTGTACTAATGTATTATACCAGAGCAATTCTCAGCAGTAACTGTCAAATTATAATACCCAATCTTACAGCTACAGTAGTAACTACCCATAGTGTTAGTACAGGTTTGATTACAGCCACCATTATTGTCATTGCACTCATTAATATCTACAATATTAATAATAGATCTATGATTATACTTTTACAGTGCAAACCTGAACAATTGTATTCATTAAATGATAAAATGTATCCAGTTTTACATGAGCAGTCATAAGATCCAATAGTATTATTACAATAATGATCACAACCACCATTGAATGAGCTACACTCATCAATATCTAGATTAAAAAAAACTTTTGAATATTACGTGCCTAAGGCTTTTAAGCTCAGCTAACTAACCTGTGCAATTTGTGTCAGTACTGTCAAGTGAATAGTATCCTGATGGACAAAGACATATGTAGCTACCTTCTGTATTCTCACACCTTCCATCACAACCTCCGTTATTAAGATTACATTCATTGTCATCTATCAAAATTTAATACAAAAAATAAAAGAAATGACAATACCTGTACAATTTAGATCATTAATGTCAAGCTGATAACCCATAGAACATGAACATTCATAACTGCCAACTATGTTAAAACAGGTTTCTTCACATCCTCCATTATCATCAATACATTCATTAATGTCAGTACAGTTATGGTTATCTTTGTCCAGTTGATAACCAATTTCACAGCTACAGTTATAGTATCCAGGGTTGTTTGTGCATAATTGTGCACAACCTGATATTCCTTCACTGCATTCATTAATATCTATTTACAAATAAATTAGAAATAATTGACAAAAATATACCTGAACAAAACTTTTTGTTTTCTAATGCATATCCATCTTCGCATGAACATTCAAAAGAACCATTTTGATTATTACATCTTTGTTGACAACCTCCATTTTCATTAAGGCATTCATTGATATCTATAATCAGTATTATTATATCCACACAATACATTGCATATTAGTTGATACCTGAACAGTTTTTTCCATTATTATCTAAGGAGTAGCCACTATAACATGAACAAGTGTAGCTTCCATCAGTATTGGTACAGTTATGTTCACAGATACTGTTAATACACTCATCAATGTCTATAACAAACTTATGATCATTATTGTAACCTAGCTTTATGGTGTATGTATTACCCTGACATGTAGCATTGTCATTTTGTAGTTCATAGCCATCATTACATGAACAAATAAAACTATTATTTGTATCAGTACAAATTTGATTACAGTTTGTTGCATTTTCTGAGCATAAATATATTTCTATAATCCAGACTACAATATTATTATAACAATGAAATACAGTTTACTTTCACAGGTTATCCCATCATCAGTTAATCTGTAGCCAGGATAACATGAACAATTTAAAAGATCATTGTGACTATGACAAACTTGCTGACAGACAAGGGGATCAGTGCTACAATTTCCTATACAAATCAATGTATTACGCTGCATCAAAAACTTTATACTAACGTGAGCACCCATGATGATCTCCATCAAGAGCATAGCCAGTTACATTGCATTCACAGTTGTAAGATCCAGTAGTATCTATACAACGTTGCTCACACCCACCATTGTTATTTTCACACTCAATGATGTTAAAACAATAGTAGCTGTATTGTAACCTGTATCCAGGTCTGCAACTACAAAAGTACCATCCATCTCTATTATGACAATTATGCTGACATCTATTGCTCCAACTTGAAGAACACTCATTTCTATCTGTGTTATAAAAGTAAATTTCAAACAAGTTGCACAAAATTGTACCTTCACATCTGTTCGTTGTAGCATTCAAATAATATCCTGACCAGCAAGAGCAATAATAGCTCCCATATGTGTTATAGCAGCGCTGCTGACAGCCACCATTACTTGTTGAGCACTCATTAGTGTCTACACAGTATCTTTGATTGCTTATAAGACGATATCCAGTATTGCAGTCACAGTAGTATGATCCATTAGTATTGATACAGATCTGGTTACAAGCATTGTTACCATTAGCACATTCATTGACATCTTTTTAAAAATATTTAGAATTGTATAAATTATATAGTTAATGTTACTTACCATCACACTGATGTCTATCATAATTCAACTCATAACCAGAGTTACACCGGCAATAGTAACTACCAACAGTATTTACACAAGTATGTTCACATCCTCCATTATTAGCAAGACATTCATCAATATCAATACAGGTATGATTATCTGTGTCCAGTTCATACCCATTGTAACAACTGCAAGTATAGCTTCCAAGAGTATTACAACATATTTGATTACATCCTGATGTACCTTCACTGCATTCATCAATATCTATAAAGGTCACGTGGATTATGGATATACTTCAATGTGAGATATCAAGACAGTAACTCCACCACAAAGTAGAAAAAGAAAAACGTAGTCATACATACAATATGCATGCACCCAAAAATAAACAAGCTAATAATATGCAGAAACATTACCTGAACAGAATCTCACATTGTTTAACCTGTATCCAGTAAAGCATGAACAAGAATAAGAACTATTTGTAGTAGTAATGCAATTGTGTTCACAGCCTCCATTCCCATATGCACATCCTGCATTGCATTTAATTATACAGTACATGTATATATGTATAGATCTATAAATACCTTGTTGAATAACACTGCAATTATTATCACAGTTATTAGATAAAACCAAATCTAGATTATAAATAAATGAACACAAGCAGCATAATAATTATTGTATGTACAAAAAGTATCAATGATAACACAAATGAGACATGACCTAACCAGGTATTGTAATCAGTAGCAACAAAACACCAAACAAAGTCAATAGCTTCATTTTCAGTAACACAAGAAGAGTTGTTTCCTCTTTATCTCCTGATAGTATAAGGTCAAGGTGAGGCACCTTTATTCATCTTCTGAGAAGTAATATATTTCATAGAAGGAATTCATGAGCACCATAATTAACACCAAGACAACTGCAGTGAATAACGATCCTTTTGACAAACTAACACACAATTTAAATATATTCATTGACTAAACTAGAGTGTGTTAAGATAAATGAAGTAAAACTAATTATTATATTATCATGGCAATTATTATGACCAGAGTTCTTATTGTGGATCCAATTATTATTAATAAAAAGATTTTATACAAAATTATAGCAGCAGCATTGTTCAAGCAGACATTGCTCCCGAGAGATACTCATTCATCCATTCCCCAATGACAGACTCATTGTTGTCCAACCAGGCAATGTTCCCCCTCACAATCTCTTTAGATTGCTGGAGGGCAAGAGAAGCTGAACCAACATCAACTTTACCAAAGAAAGACTCAACCTCCTGTAGTTCCCAACTAGTAGCAAAGGAGCCTGTAATACTCCGTATTAGTCTTGAAAATGAGAATGAACCTCCACCATATCTGACAAGAAAAGAAATAATGTAATATGCTGATAATTACTAAGAATATGAAATCAGAATTAAACAGAACTTTCTATGCATCAGATGATTTAATACAATAAGATCTACAAGTATTTATATCTTTAAATTGAGAATTAGTACATGTACACAATACATATAGGACTCATACTTCTTAAATATGGTATCATAATTGTCTCTAACAAAGTTCCAAGCTAAATATCGTCCATTTACATTCCTTGCAACACTCCTTATCACATACAGTGTGTCCTGTGATCTTACTTGACTCATGGAATATTCTAAATATCTAATTATCACAGCAAAGAGGTAACAAATACAAAAGGATACATTAAAAAGTAACAAAATTTTGTATACAAACATTTCCATGCATGTACACTGTACATCACCCACCACAGTGTAGACTACTATAGTGCTGACCTGCTCAGTATCCAATATTCTTTAGACTGAGCTAAAGCTGACAGACATATTTGCTTCTCATAAGGATTAGTGGTGTTCTTGTACCAGGACCACAAGTAGTTCCACTCGGTCTCTCCTCCAGCAGCAATGGCTACCCGATACACAACCAAACGAAGATCAGGAGGAACGCTAAGTGGTAAGACACAGACCCACTGAATATACACCTACATCCTTCCATTAGTCATACCTGATACCATCAGTCATCCAGTTCCTAAACATGGTCAGGCTAGTATCAGCAATTGAAATGTCTCCATATTTGTAACCAGACAATAAGACATAAGTACGTAGCAATCTATACCAAAAAATAAATCAATAATCTTTTTTTTATTAAGGTACAGTAGATAATTACATTTGGAGGTGACTGAGTCCAGTTTTATTGAATGATAGTTTTCTAGTAATATTACCCATTAAAGAAGATACATATCTCTATAGAAGGTATGTGAAAGAGAGAAAAACACAATAATATTTAAAAACATTTTTAATAATGGTTGACATACTTTAAAATTTCCATATTGCCCGTTTGTTGATAGTTTATCAGAAAAGATTGAGAACCATCTAAGAGCAGTCATCCAGGGAGCATAATCCTCTTCATTGACAAGATAGCGACTTAAATTAAGAGCAACAGTTATATTGAGGAGACCAGAGCTACAGGAGCAGGAGAATAAAGAGAAGAAAGGAGAAGAGAGAGGAGACACGTACAATAAAGGAATGATGTGTATTCCTGCTTACGTTGATAGAGAAAAGGCATCTTCAAGCAACCCAGCTCTGTCTACAGCACTTAATATCTACACAAGCAAACACATGTACATGTATAATTATTGCAATCTACATGCAACTAAAGGTACTCTCTTTCTCTCCTCTAGCTGTCTCCCTCATCTCTTACTTGTGGTCTGTTGTTGGGTGGTGTCATCAAGTGTGCGGTGATACTCTGCCAGTTCCCAACATCATAATTGACACGATAGAAACCAGTCTGATTAGCGTTAGCTTTAATAAAACCATCATTTGATGAGTCCCAAGTAATGGTGTCTGAATAAAAGTACACACAAGGTTAGGATTTATAGCTTCAATAGTAAAAGAGAGATTAAGAGAGAAGAGGATTAGGAAAAAAAGGTCTCCATACCTTGTTGGTTCGATACAAGTTTCTTTGTGACACTGTTACCATTCTCAGTTATATAATCAAATGGTATTATCCAAACGTAACTATTAAAATAAAATAAAAAACAGAATAAGGATGACAATGGCATCACAATATGCATCAGAATTCAGAATATGTAATAGAAATTCCAGACTCAATCCTTAAAAACACTATGGGCTATATTTATACATGCATATTGATACTCTGTTTTTTAAATGTCACTACACACTAATCCCGCTCACTTGTATGGTGATGCTGCTGGCTGTTCTCCCTCTGGTAGTGGTATTTGAAAGAATCGTTTCTGACTGACAGTAGCTCTATTATTGTCACTAGCGGAGACAGTAACAACAGGATATCCCATTTGTTTGGTCCAAGTATCCATCATTTGTGATACACTGACGTCACTGGATGACACCTGAAATGATTACCAAAAAAATTATAAATTAATCTATGACTCCCTCATGCTACATAATATTCATTATCTCCTATTCTTCTTAAAAGAATCATTTATTATATTTTATATGTGCTTACTTCATTTAGTGCATCCCAGAGCTCATATGTCTCAGTGTTTCCGAACTTGTTGTTTTTCAAATAAAGCTGTAAAAATATTACTCAAAAGCATTATAATGAAATGAAGTTATTATACTGTGAGTCCATTGGTGAATGATTCATTGCCAATATAACCTCTCAACATTTGTATCAAACTAGCACCCTGTAAAAATACATTTGTAAATACAATAATTTAAATAGATTATTACCAGGGTTTCCCACAGGATTTTAGCATTACGTTCATGCAGGTTTTTGCTAGTGGATTTTAAGTTGCTCAAAAATTTGACAAGGTACACTCACTATACAGGGTATTTTTTTAAATTGCTAGAAAAGAATTTTCCATTTTATAATTTTAAAGTATATACACATGTTCTTGTGCTGTATAGAAATTTTGAGCTAAATTGGATTCTTTACAATTTTTAACTTACTCAAAAATCGGTCCAATGACCAAAGGATAGCCTTTGGTCATTGGCTTCATTTTTGAGCAACTTTAAAAATTCATAAAAAATCTAAATTTGATCGGAATCAGCCCAAATTTTCTACACAACATAAGAACATGTACATGCATCAGAAAAAAAATATAAAAAATGGAGAACTCTCTCCAAACCATTTTTGACAAAATTTGGCCAAAGACCAAAGGCTATAGCCTTTCGTCTTTGGCTAAATTTCACCAAAAATGAAAAGATGGGTATTTTTATTTTTATTATTTTTTTCTGATACATGTACATGTTCTTATGTTGTGTAAAAAATTTGAGCTGATTCCAATCAAATTTAGATTTTTTATGAATTTTTAAAGTTGTTCCAAGTTCCATGTACTGTACTGTAATGCTTATCAGCTCATGAAGCTCATGCTGTTTATAGCTCACTTAGCATGCTTTGTGGGAAACCCTGCCTATTACTATGATTTATACTTTCATTCCTGGTAGTATCAAGAGTGGATGGTAGTATCTATAGTAATAACTTACTTTATCATAAGAGATTGAGTCAAACAGTCCATTGATTTCATCTGGATTATTCACTTGCTGTATAATTGGATGACTCCAATTTAAACCATCAGCATCATAAGCCGTTTGAACTGTATCTATAAAAAACTGCTCCAACTAAAAAAAGAAAAAAGATAAAAACATAAATTGGGATTATATAAATAAATTAAATATACCATCATCCAGTCAGGCTGAACATGATCAGTGCCAATATACTCTACGTAGCTAGCAAAACCTTCATTAAGCCAGAGACCATCCCACCAGCTCATGGTAACAAGGTTACCAAACCACTGGAGGGAAAGAGAAAAAAAGAAATAAGGAGAGAGAGAAGGTAAAACACAAGTATATAATTATATTACCTGATGAGCTAGTTCATGAGCTACAACAACAGCAACTCTTTGTTTATTAACAGCTGGGTTCTGTGTTGAATTGTACAGCAATGCTGTCTCCCTGTATGTTATCAGGCCCCAGTTCTCCATGGCACCAACAGCAAAATCAGGAATAGCAAATAAATCTATACACAAAAGAAATCACAATAACATCAACTGCCTCACTACTAATGTCTGGAGACATATGTACTATGTAATCAAACTTCTCTTATTAGAGGAGTTTCAAAACAACAACAACAAGTTCTTAGATAGTGCTGGGGTGGGTAAAGACCATTAATTAAATAAAGGATGTCATTAATTTGTACACTGTCATACAAAAATGCGATAAATGTTACTCTAATATGCCAAAACTACATTACCAGCATCCAAAGTACACAAATTGAGTCACAACACCATATACTGTATTATCTCTCTCTCTCCCTCCACCTCTCTATCATGACTCACCTTGCTTGGGTAATGGATACTGTACTCCAAAGAATTCTTCATAGTACCCAATGACGCTCTTACCAACTGAGAGAGCATATGAAGTGTCACTGAATACATCAGGTCTGGCACATACCCTCACCTGAAAACATAAAAAAGAAACCATAAGTGAGTCTTACTGTCTACTACACTGTGATGAAGAAGCATACACTATCAGTAACAAGTGACCGACCATCAGACTCAACTTTTAATCAGCAGCAGTGTAAACAAAACAGAATTAATCTTTATACAAGTAATACTATATATAGATTGGTAGTATTGGTAATGTACTACATACACACACAATGAAACAGACTATAAGAATAATGAGTTCAACTAAAAGATATCACTTCTAGCCTAGTTGACAGACAAGAGGCATTTATGCACACACCTGACAGCCAGAAGTGCATGTACCATACAGTAATTAGAGAGTGCATGACATAAAGGGAAGAGTACTCTTGATATAATTCCTACATTTTTATCATTCTCTCTATTTCTTAGATTAGCTATATAGAATTTACAAAGGAGATAATACTTAAATTTGATACAATAAAAATAGGCATCAAGACTACCGTATAGCGGAAAATTTTGGAGGGACTAAAATTTGGCGAATTGCTAAATTTTGGTGATTGGCGGATTTTAATTTGGCGAATTGGTGGCCACGTGCATTGAGCATGCGTATAATGGCTCAAAATGGCGGGTTTAATTTTGGCGAATGGCTATCAAAACGCCAAATTCGCCAAATTTAATTCCCTCCAAAATTTCCCGCTATACGGTAAATATTATTAGAGTAAACTGTAGTCCAAACATTATGTTAAACAAAACAAACATCAGAAATTATGTATCACGCACAATAACAACATTGCTGAGTACAAGACACAAACAAATCATAAGTAGATGGATTAAGACATCAACTAATACAACATACATGTACATGTTTTTAATTATTATATATATTTACCTGAATGTGACCATTGACAGTTTGTGAGTCACTGCAGTTGAAATCCGATATGACAAAAGCCACAAGGTAAGTGCTCATCTTGTAAGAGGTATTGAAACTAGTGGTAGCCTTATCGTTAGCTTTAGACACTCTCCGTGCAACTGGCATATTAGACACTGCATTGTATCTATTGGCATGTGTGAGTTCAATGGAGAAATTAGCTTTCATTGCTGGTTCATCAAAGCAGGGAAAGGCTCTCCTAGCGTCAGTTGGTTCGAACTGAGTAGTTGCCAAGTAATGAACTTCATTATCGGCAAGTGAGTAGGAGCTTTTATAAAACCCAACCAAGTCATCACGTAGCGTGTAATTGAAAGATATGTTGAGTTGAAGGTTGTCATTGGTATCTAGGCTATCGGCTAGTTGAATGACATAGAAATCGTTATCAGAATAAAAGAATTGTCTCGATATGCCTAACTGATCACCCCTCACCCCCTTTGTAAGACTAACAGTGTTAAGAGTCATATCTTTAGCATGAAATATCACCAGGTCTGTTGATTGGTTCACTGATATATCAACCGAGACGAAGCCATTGACACGAAATGTGTTTAGATCAGTATCCAGTGAGACCCTGTACAATGCAGGGGTGAGGGTCTTAGGGAGACGTACATTAGTCCATGGCTTGTCGTCAGACCCCCCGGGGGATCCATTACCGGATGATCTGGAGAGAACAACTGCTATAATCACAAATACAATAGCGGCTACAATAATTATGATTCCTCCTATTAGTATGCAAATAAGTTCACGTTTTGAGAGCTTTAGACTACCAGGGGAGCAGAGAGGCCCTTCTTCGTCATTCACCAAATACCGTTTCTTCTTCCCTGTCAATGCTAAATATGAAAGTACTACGACAGTCAATAAACTAAATCTACATGCAAACCCATTTTATGATAAAATTATACACGTATATAGATTGAATTCCTCTCTACCTACTATTAAACAGGTACATGCATTAGTGCTCTTTATTGAACAATCATATTTCATTCATTGTTACCTGAGCTCTCATTGTCTTCAAGGTTCATATCAGTGTCAGAAGATTCACCATCCAGTTGTTCAAAGCCATTCCTATGCCTAGACATGGCTCCAAACTCCAAAGAGTGACTATTACAGAGAACTTGACTACTTGAGAGAAGGAAATAAACTTCCTTCTTTACAAGCAAATTAAATTTTCTGTTGAGCCACACCCTCTAAAGTACCGTAAAGTTTTAATTTAAAAAATACATCACGTGAGTACAAATAAAAAAATTTAAATTATCACGTGATACACTTCTGGTAAATACCGTAGACCTTCTATTCTAATAACCCGCATAGATCACGTGGCTATCACATGACAGCAATGTAATATTAGAGGAGGCCCCACCACAAACATTCTAGGAATGCATGTATGATGATGGAGGAGCTTTGAAGTCCTTCATCAGCTTTTAAAACTAAAAATACACGAGTCTGAACCAGTTCAGCTGTTTTGTTCACCAGTTTAGCAGCGTCCCCTCTCTCTATCTCTTTTTGTGTGTCTCTACCCTCCTCTTCTTCCCAGCAGCCTTCACTCTACACTCGTCTCAAGACTATCATCTCACAATCTCTCTCGTCTGCTGTGTAACCGGACCCTCCACTTACCCTTCGCCCCTTCTCCTCTCTTTTATTAGGCAGACCCTATTAGCTACTTTCAATCACTCACACAACAACCAGGCAGTGACTAGCTCTCTATCCACTACACAGTACTACAGTCCTTATATTATACACACTCACACACACTCATCAACACTGAAACGAATGACCCCTGCCTTCTCCTCTTCTTTACTTTGAAATGACGACCATTGAGCTGGAATTTACTACTAACATGATGTCTAATCAAGTTCTAGGAGGGGGAGGAGGTCAGGCTCCACAGGGAGTCACTGTACGAATAATGCAACCTGGTGTCCCTTCTGCTGGAGTGAGTGAGAGGGACAAGCCTGCTGCAAGGACACAAAAGTTATCAGCTTTCGAGCACAACGAGGGATTTGAGGTGTACAAGCCAAACATGTTCACGATAACTGCTTACTTACCCAATGATGGAAGGGATGGAGAAAAGAGACTGAAGGTATGTTGGAGAGGAAGAGAGAGAGAGGGGGGGGAGGGAAGTGAGAAGTGAGAGGAGTAAGTGTGTGTTTGTACATGGTCTTGTTCCATGTGTTTGTGTGTTTCTTTCTTTGGGAGGGATTGTAATGAATTATTGCGATGTGTGTGTCTGAAGGATGTTGTAGCAACATTCAAATTTCTATTGATGGTCATAATAGTACACTCATGTCCATGTTCATGTACATATACAGCACTGTAGCCTTATTCTCCCTGATATTGATGCTCATAAAAGTATGCATGTGCATAAACACACGCTCTCTCTATCTCCCTCAGTTTATTATACAGTAGGCTCACTAACAAGCATACACAAACACACTGTCTCAGTCTCAAATTTGATCAATTATACACATCACTGTACATTTCTCTCTCTGTCCTTTATTTTGACCATTTAAGGAGAGACTGTGGCCCTGTGGTGTGTCAGTGGTAAAAGGGATGGCCACAATGAAAAATGCTCCATGGCATCCTAAACAGCTACATTATTATAGCATTGTAGTCTCCTGGATTATGCTTTAGCTTTTGTCTGTTGGTTGACTCTTTTGTCTTGTTTCCAAATCTGATAATGCATGCAAATTGTAACTGGTTGATTTCTCAAGTGTAGAGTGTATTCTCCGTCAGTTTATATGTGTATTCATGTGTAGTTGTACCTGTACATGTGCATTGTGTGTGTGCCTTTATTTGTTCATTCTTTTATCATGATCTACTAACAAAATTGCTCCTCTAGTCTTCCACTTTCTCACAACCTCTTGCTTACTCATCCCTTTGATCATAATATTCATCTGCATACCTTACCCACTGCTGTGAGCTATGAATATGATGTAACACGATTATATCCTTTGGCAATATTATATCCCTTCAATTTTTGCATGAATGTACAATATCAGCCGTTCCTCTCTCACCCATTTTTACCCACATGTGTACATGTACATGCACTACATGTATAACTTTTTTACTGAGAGTAGCTGCATGTACAATACATGTACATTATTTTTGATTAACATTTCTCAAGGGCAGTAGCTCATGCATGAAGATTTCTCTCTCTCTCTCTCTCTTACATCTGCCTACATTTATGTACTGTACAGTGTACATCATAGCTAGTATATATACATGTATTTCTCTCCTTTCATTAGCATATTGTTTCTCTCTTTTCCTCTCTGAATATTCAAATCCTTTCCTCTTGTTAATTCTCTAAGAGTAAACACACTCAAATGTCATGTGCTGCCCTGCCTTTTTTGATCTCTCTTGATATTTTGTCTCTTGGCAACAAAAGACAATAAAGAAAGACAAACAACATTTTTCCCCTGATCACCAAAGAGGGAGATAGAGAGAGAGAGAGAGAAAGAGAGAGAGACGGGGGGAGGGAGGGAGGGAGAGAGAGAGGGGGGAGGGGGAGAGAGAGAGGGAGAGAGGTTAGCAAAGAAAATGGTAAATGTTATATAATCAGTCATTATTGATGCCTGTACTTCTAATGGGCTAATGAGAGAGAATGAGGGAGAGAGGGTAGGAGTGATATGTTTCCCAGTATGCGTTGTTTCATACTGTCATCGTTAGGCTGGTATAGAATGTTTACCAATTTCCAGCTAACAAATGGCTTCAGTTTTATTGATGCAATAAACAAGTGTTGCTACATGTCTACAATTACCAGCTGTCCACTCACCCAGGACCCTCAGTGATCCCCCTTGCCAATTAATATGCAAATAAGCATGCATGACATCTAAAGTCACCAATTAGATGTAATTTATTTTTAGTAAAATTAGTATATAAATGCATAGTATAATGGAATCGCTCCTTCTAGTGTACACAAATGGCCTATTGGTCTATTGATGTACATGTACCTTATTATCTTATAATAATTATACTTTATATTGTACATGTAGTATGTGTACATTGTAAGTGACACCTGTACTGTGGTAGGAAGGAGCTGTAGTGCTTCATGGTGGGGTGTACTAATTAGAAGGCTGCTCCTATCACTCCTCACAGTTTATCTCACGCGATCATCTAATTAGCAATTGAATTGTTTATACATTTCTCTGTCATCCCGTATCAACTCGGTGTAGTCTATAGTAAATCTTGTCTCCCTAATTGAGTTTCTTGATGTTCCTAATGATATTAAATACACGTACATTAAATGCAAGAGATTTCTGAGCCATGTAACAGGAGGCCACCATATTGACGGCGAGAGAGAGAGAGAGAGTGTGTGTTTTATTGGTCTGTTCAAAACATGTTATTCTTATAGCAGCTGCACAGTTATGCCTTTTAGCTCTCCAAATCCACATCATGCTTTTGTTATGACAGACAGTTTTGTTGACAAGAGAGTAAGTGGCATTGACACAAAGTCACCTTCCTTCATAGTCAATTGACCATCCTTCTGTCTCTATCTATATCCACGTACATACACTGAGATATGTAGCATTTCTGAAGCAATGTACATACAATGTACCAGTAATTATAGTGATTATTATTTGTCATGTGTAGTTGTATATCTACATGTACATAAGGATGTTTATGCATATCTTTTATTGTTCATGCACGTATTGTGTGATACATATAAAGTATGGTATTATTGTTCACATACATATATACATGTATGTACTCTTGTATTGTTCATACATTGTTCATACTGTATTTCCATTTCTTAATGCTTTTAATTGTGTTAGTTTTGTTAGCCCGTGTGTGTTTATTTTGAGTGAAAGTGTAGCATGTGGTTGGTTGTGTATGTTTATACTCTTGGCTTGTAATGGAGTCACATATGTACATGTACATGTACACATGTAGCTAATCGCTCCTCTCTCTTTCTCACAGCCATAGCCAAAACAGGTAGTGAGTAGCCTAATCTGTAACGCTAATTGTGATGAATTGCTCAATATGACTTATACTAATTTATTTGCACTCTATTTCTCCCCCCTCTCTCTCTCTCTTTCTGTCACTCATATGTCTCGATACTCTTACATCTCTTCCTTTTCTCATTCACATTATCAGCTCCAGTGCTATCCTGGTATGACAGTCCAAGAGGTCATAGACTCTCAGATTCCGTCTGTCACACACAAGCCTTATGTTGTTTATCAGTTCCCATCAAGAGCTTTACTTAATCCAGAGAAAGAAGCAAGCATGCTCCAGGATCAGGAGATATGGATCGAACCAGCTCACATGTTCATTCAAGCTGGTGAGTCTTCCTTCCTCCCTCTCTCTCTCTCTCTCCCCCTCTCTCTCCCTCTCTTTCGCCCCTCTCCCTCTCTCTCTCTATCTCCCTCTCTCTCTCTCTCCCTCTCTTTCTCTCTCTCTCTCCTTATCCCATATCCACCTGTGTGCTTTGATTCCTCTTGAGACGACAGTAATTATAGTAACTATGCCTTATGAGAGAGAGGAGCTCCTAATTATTGTGTAGACATGTATCCCCACCACTCACTCATTTTCTTGTGGAATGCTCCAATCATCACGAGTTCATGACTTGTTGTTGTTATCTTCCCCTTTCTCACTCACTCACTCTAGAATACATTGGAGTATATTGTATCTTCAGTATATAGTATTCCTTTGTGTCCATTGAATGATGATTGCTTTGTGTTCCTATAGCTTGTGTACACTCGGAGTGGGATGATTGATAATAATAGTAATGATTATTTTGTTGATATTGTAATTGAATTTTGGGTTTATCTACATGTACCTATGGCAATAACATACCATGTCTAATAATAACAAAACCGACAAACTGCAATTAAGTACTACACTTACGTGTACATGTACATGTATATGATGAATTTTCTCATCGTGAACGGCTGGCAATAATACATGTAGTTTGTAGTTTATAAAGAGGATTGTTGATACATGTAGTAGAGGTTTATAGTGTAATGTATGATCAACATAGCATTTGATGAGCTCCAGTGTATTCTTTGTTGTTACACTGTTGCCTGGAACAGAGTTTCATGTACGTGCACACGAATTTGTATGTATAGTAGGAATGTCATCCTGTTTTTCATGGCCTGATCGATCATCTCCACGACTGAGTGGTGTGGCATTCTCGTTGATGTTATAACAACAGTACACCTCCACAGTTTGGTGTTCCTGCTATGTAATGGTATGCATGTACTGACTGCCTGACTCTATAATTATCCCTACCCTGGGAGGGAGTACATTATATACATGCATGTACATGTATGCGTATTTATGTGTGTGCATGTCCACATTGTTCATGGTGGTTACCCGTTGATAGGCTATCTTGCATTCTTTTGTTTGATGTGATTAGTTATTGTTTTTGTTATTCTCGATCCTCTCCGTTGACTTGATTATATCATAATTACACGTTAACTGTCAGGTGTTCGTGTACAATGTATATGCGTATGCATGTACATGTACATGTACATCCAGTTGTGTACTCCACAGTTCATGCACTAACTGGCTCTTTGTTGATAGGAAGCAATGTGTTACATTATAATCCATAATCGATGCCTCGTAGTAATTATGTCTGTCTCACTTAGCATTAGTAAGTTGTGTGTATTCGTATGTACCCAGCAAAGGAGCTATTTGTTGTTATTGCTCAGATATACACGTTGTAATATAGCCTTTATAAAGCTTTAATGTCATAGCATTGTTTTTGTGTGAATTGCTTGTAAGAATGCTTTCCTGTTTTGTGAATCAAGCGCTTGCATGATTATTTGGAAGGATATGGGGTCCATGTCAGTGTGTGTGTGTGTGCTTTGCT
>NW_003546329.1:134538-139432 GCF_000090795.2 Amphimedon queenslandica | reverse complement strand
TAGGATTGTTGGACAGGTTGTTGTATAATACATTGTACATGTAGTTCAAAACATGTTTTGCATATCATAGAATGGAGGGTAGGGGGAGAAGGGAAGTTTAATTTAATCTATTCCTCTGCACACATCATTCTTATGAATCCTGGCATGCAATGTATGCACTGAGGAAGAGCTTCATTGTTTGTATATCAATTGATGACCTTCAACCATTTGAACTTGTGTCATTGTTTAATCATTGTTGATGTTCATTAAACTCATGACTGCCAATATACAGGGCAGTGACGTAGATTGATTAGTGATTCATTTACGTTGTGTGCATATGATCGCATTCTATTTTGACACTGGAGGGTACATTGTAATGTATCATGTTGGTATAGTGTGGGTTGGATTACTAGCAGAGGCATCATTTCCTATAGCCTTTGGTATGAGGTAATGCGTCACTCTCTTTATTTCGCCTCCAGTGAACCTTGTCACTTTGTCCTTTGCCTTCTTTCCTTTACCAATCAATCCTCCCCTCTTTCTTTTATTAATAACATTATTATTATTATTATTGTTATTGTTATTATTGTTATTATTATTATCTCTTTCTTTACAGAAGACAGTGGTGGGGATGAACGGTTAGCTATTGTGAGGGAGCTCTTTCGTACTGAGGACGCTTACCTTGAACATCTCAAGAATATATTTGACATCTACATAGACCCAATGAGGTATACAATGTACATGTACATGTATGTACGATGCATTGAATCATTATCATGTCCATTTATGTACATTTATTAGTACATTGTGTATGCGTGTGAACTGTGAAATTG
Source organism: Amphimedon queenslandica (assembly GCF_000090795.2). NCBI lineage: Eukaryota > Metazoa > Porifera > Demospongiae > Haplosclerida > Niphatidae > Amphimedon > Amphimedon queenslandica. The sequence continues at coordinate 138,623 of NW_003546329.1, read as the reverse complement.
TTTATATTGTTTGTATACCTATTCATTGTATTGATTCTTTTGGGGTCACTACTGACTGGAATTCTTTGACTTTGTATGCAAGACAGATATGATAGACTTCCAGCAATGCACTGTTCTCATTCATGGTCTATGATTATCCTAATAGTGCCGTGAATGTTCCATTATGGTGTGAGAGAATACTGGCTCTGATCACAACATGTTAATAATATTCATTGGAGCATGACATTCTAATCGTGTCCATGGGCTTTCTCTAATGTCTTTTGATGATACTCTTAATGAAATATCTTTAGAGTTGTTTACTCTCTTGCTAGCATCTTGCACCTTTGACTTATTCTCTCTCTTTCCTCCTCCTCCTCTCCCTCTCTCTCCCCCTCTCTCTCTCTTTCTCAATTCTCTTGAAGCAGACATTGGGGCGTCTCACAATCTGATATGAACACTCTGTTTGTTCCTTTGAGCCGATTGTGTGATCTACTGATGAACTTCTTCTCTGAGGCAAGTGTCAATGTAGTCCATCATCCTGTGTGACTTCATTATTATTTCTCTCACACAAACACACACACACAAACAAACAGTTGGAGTTGGCAGTAAAGTCATGGAACACTAACACTACACTCATTGGTGGCCTCTTCACACAGTATCCATCATACTGGGAGATGTACATTGAATATGCACAGAGCTACACTCTAGCAATGAAGTGAGTCAACTGAAACCAATAGCAATCATCCTATTACATGTACATTGTATATGCATACATTTATAAACACAACAGTATTATGATGTATTACTGTAGCATGATATGGTGTACTGTACATGTATTTATGTTTTATTGCATGCTATGGTGTTCTTGTCTGTAGTTTGTTGAAGCAGATGAAGAAAGACGAGTCATTTAGCAAGTTCTTGGACATCAAGAGAGGAGCAGCAATGCACACACTGGAATCACTAATGCTCTTACCAGTGAGAGAGGGAGGGGGAGGGAGGGAGGGAGAGAGAGAGAGATAAGCTCATTTATTGATCCTTTGATGCACTCAATGCATTAAGTCTAACAATGTCTTGTTTTTTGTACATTAGGTTCAGAGAGTGTCGGATTACAAGAGATATTTGACTCAATTGCTAGCATTGACACATCGTAATCATCCAGACTATCAAAATATAAGAGTCACTGTCGCCAGAACTGAAGAAGTAGGGACCATAACAGAGAGAGAGAGGGGAGAGAAGGATAAGGATAATGTGCATGTACATTTATGTATTTGTGAAGTACTTGTGTAGATGTACGTGTCACATGTTTGCTGTTTTGAAATGACTTTTTGTTTACATTAGATCATACAAGCGAGGGCTGATGAGTTACTTTACCTGCAAAACGAATCAAAACTGGAACAAGTCCAACTCCACTTTCCAAATGATGAGCTGTTCCTCTTTGAAAAACTTGACATGATGGACGTAAGCAAAAACATACTGTACATGTAACTCATGATACTTCTGAACGATACATGTATAAGTATACATGTACATGTAATGTATACATATCGACACATTCACGGTACATGTAGTAATTTGTACATGTATACATGTATCCTATTCACTAATTCATTATTGTAATGGATGTTTTGACTGTGGTCTTATTATATACATCTCATTGTTTAAAGACAACTGCTCATTTTCTAATTTCGTTCGTTACGTGCAATTATGGCCTATATCCATGTATGTATTGTGGTACATGTAAACATGTTGTTACTCTATAATTCCTTATCTTACCCAGCGGCTGTGTTTGCAAGTGCCATGAGATTATTGTGCCAATTTCGTTTATAGCTCAGAGCTATGGCTGATTCTGTTTGCATGCAACCACTCAACAATAGGTGACATGTACATGTATATGTGTACATGCATGTACATGTACATTATAGCATTGAGTCCTTGAAGCTTTGTACGTGTTAGGAATTATATTAATAGTATTGCAGTGTATGTTCTTCTTAATAGTTTTAATGCCTTCTAAAAGGTGAATTCCATTCTGTTGTTGTTGATGGTGTATCCTCATTTAAAGACATTGCTGGCCTCCCGTAAAGATTTTAGGGTCGCATAATGATACCATATCTCAGTCATTGTATTCAATTAAGTGTCTAATTGGGTATAGAATCTTTGCTAATTGTTGACTCACCGAGTTTCATGTGAGAGTTCTGTATCTGATAATGATTTGTTTATGCCAAAGCATTCATGTACACATAGTAGTAGTCAGCATCCTTTTACTAACATCAATTAAAGTAGTACAATTACTCTCACAAGCAAATTTTTAAATGGCATGCATGTTCATGTACATGTACCATACAATCCTTTAGAGTAAGACTACATGTCCTGTTACTGTATGTGTTACAATGCACTGTAAATACTCTTTGAATAATTACTGCATTTCTTTATGTGTATATGCATACCATGATATCCATGGGTCTAGACTTGCATATCTTCTTTGTATTGGATGTGCACAGCACACACACATTTACTGACATACCATAGATATTTGTATTGATCTCTTCTCTTCATTTATTGTTTGCCTCTTAATGATGGCTTGAGATTGTTAATGTCTGTATCACAATGATACTGATACTGATATTGTGTATATGATCCTTTGTGTACTTGTGTATAGGCATCAACTCCAAAGAGATCAAGAAGTTTGAGTCATGCACAGCCACCAGTTAGCAAGTCCTCTTCGGCACTAACTCCTACCAGACAAAAATCAAAGTATATTTTTAATGCTTTCTCTCTCCCCTCTCCCCCCCCCTCTCTCTCTCTCTTTTGCTTTATTCTCCTCAAGAGTATATACTTTAATGTGTTTATACATTCTCTCTCTCTCTCTCTCTCTCTCTCTCTCTCTCTTTCCCATTCTTTATAGTTCACATCTTCCTGAACACACTGATAATCACCCAGTCTCCTCAATACCCTCGTACAGGAAAGCTCAGAGACTCTACATTCTAGAAGGACCAGTCAAACTCCTTGGAGTGAGTTGCAGTCACATAATTTATTTATTGTCAATTTTTATTTATTTTATCATTGTTACAGTTTAATAAGCACCAGCAACAAGATCGTTATTTGTTCCTCTTCAGTGATTTACTTATCATTGCAAAGCCTGGAAAATCATCAAGGTATAGACTTTAGAATTATGTTAAGTTTGAGCTTCAAGCCACTGTACATGTACTTGTCCTTACGTTATCTTTTAACAGCAATGGCTTCAAATGTAGAAATTTTGAGCTTATTTTGATCACAGATTTTTCAGAAGCAGCTACATTGTACATGTACACATATACATACATTATATGTACATTGTACGTATAAAGCTATTGATTGATTCATTGCAGGACTCAGCATCAGAGAGTATTTAAACTCAAGAACCGGCTCCGTCTGTCTGAGGTCTGGGTATCAGAGTCTGTACATGATGCATCGTCGCAGCATGAGTCAGCATTCACCATCGGCTGGCCCATCGTTAATTACATTGCTCTCTTCAGGTAAAATTATTATTATTAATTTAATTTTATTTTTATCTTGATAATGTGATATGATTGTATTTTTCTTTATAGTGATCCTCAATTGAAGGAGTTGTGGTATACTTCACTTTTGAAGTGAGTTTAAGTTACTTTGTTCTGAGTAAACTGTATCCTCCCTTCCTGTCTTCCCCCCCCCTCTCTCACCCTCCTCTCTCTCCCTCTCCATATTTTCTTTCCTCTTTCCTTCATTATAGGCAAGTTAACCAGCAGAGGCAGTTGTCTGTTTCTGACTCTGTCTCCATTAGGATACTAAACATGATCAGGTCTAGCAGTCAACAGCTTAGTGTTAGCGTAAGTTTTATGCTCACCGACATGTTTACCATTACTATAAAAGTACCAGTCACCATATGGCACTACTATACACTATAAAAGCATTTTTATTTACCATATGGGGCTCTATACACTGTAAAGTGTTGTTGTTTGCGTACTACATACATTTACTATAAAGAATTGTCTGCCATATCACCATATGGTACTATACATGTACACTATAATGTTACAACTCTCTCTCTCTCTCTCTCTCTCTCTCTCTCTCTCTCTCTCTCTCTCTCTCTC
>NW_003546329.1:88799-134498 GCF_000090795.2 Amphimedon queenslandica | reverse complement strand
TATACAAGTTCATATTTCAGAGAATTGTCTCACTGTATTGAGCAATGCCTTACAGCACCTCAAGTGTACTGTGAGTTGACACTGTGTGTGTGTATTATTCCTCTTAACAATCCCTTCCCTTATAACAACAGGAGCCAGTGTCTGAGTTCCAGTTGTGGGTGAAGCTAGTGAAAGAGGACAAAGAAGAGTTATTGCAAGGTAATTGATATTATACTGTCATACCAAAAACGTCAATTAAATTTGTACTTGAAGTGTCAATTAATTTTACACATATTTGCATGTATCCATATAGACATAATGATAATGATTAATAATGATGATAATAAAATTACATTAATTATGCACAAATACCCATTATTATTATTATTATTTCGAGATTGAGTTTGTTTTAAATAAGAATTTTGTCTTCATTATAATCATCACAATCCATGCAGTCCTAAATCAGTTTGAGACCAGTCAGTCATGAAATAGATGTACAAGTAATATCAAGCTAGTAATTTGTACAGGGTAATTATTGGCCCTATGATAATACCATCGTGTCACAAATAGTAGATGAGTCTGTCTGTCTCTCCTCATACTACTAGTACAGGGTACATGTACAGTATGTGTGTACCTTTTTTGTATCGTCTGTGGACTTCGTACTTATTCGCATGATCCTTTGATCTGGCTCATCTGATACATGTAGATTTGTATAAATCCCATAATACCTGTCAGACACGTCTGGAGTATGTTATGATTTTTTATTAATGTAGAATGCAGAGTATGTGAGTATTCATCGTAAATGTATTTATTATCATCATCATCATTATTTAATATTATTATTATTGTTTTTACTATATTACCATTATTATTATTATCTCAAATGACACAAGTAGGTTAGGTAGAGTTATTATTATTGTTGTTGTTGTTATTATTATTATTATTATTGTCTTCTTCTCTTAATTATTACTTATATTCTTTTTCAGGTCACGAATGTATATTTGCTATTCAGAGCCATCACAATAGACACCAGATTGACCTCACTAATGACTCCAATCCTCAGCAACTCGAGTTTGTCGTGAGACGAAAGCCCCAGCACGACATAACACGGACTTCATCCAGGAGTGGACTGAGGAGGAAGATTAGAATGTTAAAGAAGAGATCATACAAGCCAGTCAAGTAAGTCATACTCTAATGAATGGGCACAGTACCAGTATATAGTGCTGAGTGTTTCATCAAAAATGACTTAAGTGACAATTCTCTATTTTTATACTTTTTTCTGATGCATATATACGTACTTATGTTGCGTGGAAAGTTTGAGCTGATTCTGATCATGATTGGATTTTTTACGAATTTTTAAAGTTACTCCGAAATTGGGCCAAATTCCCTGTACTATAGTACAGGGTTTTTGGCCAGATTTCACCAAAAATGACTATGAGAGAATTTTCCATTTTTATAATTTTCGGGTACATATACACGAGCTTATGCTGTGTAGCAAGTTTGAGCTGATTCCGATCAAAATTGGATTTTTTATTATTTTTTAAAATTGTATTAATTTTGTTATTCCTGAAAAAATTTTGATATATTGCTATTTTGTGATTACCCCATGTAACACAACCAGGAAGAAATAGATCTCATAATTTGCATGTATTAATTTTACTGTCTCTTTCTTTCTCAGAATGTTCTCGGTTCCATTGGAGGACATTATAGTGAATAATCAGCTCCCAGAGAAGCTACAAGAGATGCTGATAAGACTGTGGGTGGATGGAGCTACCACTTCAGGAATATTCAGACTCAATGGGAATGCAAGAAAAATAAGAGAAGTCAAAGAAGCCATTGATGGAAGTAAGTCCAATCTAATGTGTCCCTGTATTCATAAATAATGTAATCTCTCTCTCTCTTTTGCTTGTAGGAAAATCAGTTGATATTGCTGATGAAGGAATCCATGTCATCTCATCTCTACTTAAAGTAACTTTAATGATTATACTAATCTTCACTTTTAATAATTCTCTCTCTTTCTCTCTCTGATTTTAGGAGCTGTTAAGGAATGTTCCAGGTGGTATATTACCATCCTCCCGATACACTGAGTTTGTAGCTACTAATGACATTGCTGATGAAACCACTAGAATCCAACAAATCAGAAAGTAAGATAAACCTTCACATCTTCATCATTCCCCTCCCTCCTCTCTCTCCATTAGGGTATTGGGTAAACTCCCTGCACCTAATCAAGTATTTCTACGCTACCTACTGCCCCTCCTCCATCACATAGCCCAGTATGAGGAACTGAACAAGATGAGCACTACCAATCTTGCCATATGCTTTGCCCCCTCTCTCCTTGAGCCAGACTATTCCCTCGCAGTCATTAAGAACGAGGCCCCCACACTAGTCGAGTTCATGATAAGACACTCCATGGAGATATACAATAACGAGTTGCCTGAGCTCTTCCGTCAGGCTGATATAGGACCTTCTGAGGCCTCCGAGAGTGAGAGAGAAATGGGACCTGTACAATACGTTAAAGTTAAAGATGACGATACCTCAGGTGGGGGCACCATCTCCAGTAACGGCTCAAGGAAGTACTACCATCAGCGAAACTTGAGCATGGAGTCAACCTGTACCTCCGCCAGCGAGGACTCTTTCGATGAAGACGACCAATCGAGTTACCAGCACCTCTCACAGGCTGACGGGAACATGACTCTGTTATCAACCTCTTCAAGAGGTCAGGTCTCACTCCTGAGTGGCAGTATTAGCACTGGGGTAGAAGGAGACATGTCTGACAACGAGGATGATGAGAGTATGGGTGGTACTTATGATAGAACCAAGTGGCCGATCACGACACGTCAGGCTACTGGGGTCTGGTCCCGGCCGCCGTACTTAGATGCAAAATCAAGAAGACACTCGTTTGTATCTCAATCTCTTAGCACTAAACACTATACACCTGATCTAGCATCTTCATCGATACTGGGGGCAGGGGGAGGGGTTGGGGGTATCTCCCCTCTCTCTCGCTCAAGGAACTCCTCCCACGGGATTGGTTCTCCGATGTTCCCTCATCGTGTTGATCATTTAGACTCTGAGACCACGAGAGTAGGAGGAGGAGGAGGAGGAGTGATGCATCCTGATCCTGGGACCAGTAACAGCGGTAGCAGCAGCAGTGGGAGCGCTCGCAAGAAAAGAAAGAAGCCAGGTCACTCCAACTCATTCTCAAAGTCGTCAGATCTCCCCCACATAGAGCCACGCATCCCCCAATCAACCTCTTTCTCTTACGCTAACGATTACGATTCACTTTTACCGGCAGCCGCTGACAGTAGACCGCGGAGTCACACTGTAGCAACTAGTTCATCGTCTCGTCCCCTGACCCACTCAGTGACTGGTAGGGACACTCTAACAACATCACTTGAGGCCGGAGGTAGCAGCAGTATATCAGGCCCTGGGAGCAGGGTCTCCAGTGCTGGGATGACCCGCAGTGGAGGCTGGAATCAACAAGGACTCTCGTCAAATCGTCGGAGTGGCTCGCCTGATGATTCACTGGCAGAGTTCATGAACACTCCTTTCTCTAAGCTTAACCCAGAGCTCATTAAACAGACCATCAGTCATAGGTTTAATCTCACGACTACTGGAAGCACCTCTTCTACAGCTGATAAGAAAAGCTCACCACCTCCTGCAAAAGAAGACATTAAATCCTCAAGACTCAAAGAGAGCAGTGATACTAAGACCACACCTAGTGCCAGTAAATACTCTTCGTATCAGCAGCAATCCTCACCGTCTCACCAGAGACAAATGAAAAGAGTTGAATCGGTGGATTCAACTACTGCTAGCATTGACGACAGACCAGAGGCAGAGAGACACTTGAATAGCCTCCCACGCTCTCAGAACTCTACCGGGTCACTCGGGAGAAGGAGCATGTTTGCCACGAGTGATATCCTGTCCCTGGGTTACAATAACCAGTCAGAGAGTGGATCACAGCTCACTATTGGGAGTGGGGCCGGGTATAGCTCTGACACTGAGAGCTCTCCTAGCAGGACTTTAAACAGACCAGACAAACTCTCTGAGGTGACTGGCAGCCCGTACACTATACCATCACGATACTCCAAGTATAACAATGACAATAACACACCCTCACCAAAGGCTCCAGAGTCCTTTGACAGACCTCCATCCATTGAGGAACATTCTTTGCAGAAATCGCTAGACGACTCGTCCCGTCAGTCCAGATCTAGCTTATCTTACTCTACGCGTGAGTCCTACGTTAAGAAGAGATCCTCGCTGACGTCTCAGTCACTCTCAAGCAGCAAAGGCAGACACAGTGGAGGAGATTGGGAGCAGTCCGACGGTGACAGGAACTTTACTCGGTCTTTGCAAGAACCACCCGCTAGCGGCTCCTCATCTTCCGAAAAAATAATAACTCTCTCCTCAAAATCATTTGACGATAAGATCGGCCCCATGCCAGCACCTCACATTGGTACTAGACAGTTAGGCTCCAATTTAGCTTCGCACGATCATAAATCCCGCTCCATGCCTGGAGAGAGGAACGTTACTAGAAAGCATACTGTGGAAGGTAGAGGGACTGGGGCTGTCTCTTACGTGAAGACCGAGAGGGTTGTGCGTTACGAACTACCTGTCCCTAAGAAGATTCGGAGAATAAATCTCCGTGCTTACAATAACGCAAAGTAACTTTTTTCATCATATTGTGTCAATGACGCTTCTTCCTATTACTTTTCTATCAATTTTTGTCATTTTCTCATTGTGTATTCTTCTTGTCTATTATACATGTTAGAATATTATTATTATTATTATTATTATTATTATTATCAATATTATTATTGTTGTTTTAAGGCAGAACGTGCAATTATTCTTCTTTGTATTGTTTCTATTTTTGTTATAATATTTTATGTATTTTGACAATAATGCAACTGTTATTCATGTTTTTTGTAAACTGGAAAATACTATTATTATTAAGGCAAGCCTGAGCAACCAAGGATAAAAAGTTTGAGCTAAATTATATGTCATATGACCATTTTTAAAAGTAAAAAAGCAAAGACTATAGCATTTGCTTTCTTTGGAAAAATGGCTCTAAAATCACCCCCAACTTTAATTACATTGTATGTTGTTCTTATGCTATGTAAGTATGACAATTAAAATTTTTTTTACATTTTCTGATGCATGTTGATGTCCTTATGCTAATTAGAAAGCTCTGGTTTTAAGTTATGATCATTAAAAATTATGCCAATTCCTGAAAAATACACAAGGCTATAGGTCTAATCATAATTTTTTTTTAGAAAAATGGCCTTAAAATCACCCTCAATTTTTATTGCAATGTCCAATACACATTAAAAATACTGGACAATTAGACTTTCTGTATCATGCTTCTCTGAAGCTAGATTGCCACTAGACTTTTGCTAATTATGATTAATAATATTAAATCATGAACAACCACCAGCAAAAAATCAAGACACTTACTACTAGTACACAAATTAAAATATAGTTTCACATTAAGACAAGTAATAAAAAGTAGACCTACTACAGAGAAGATGTCTAGGAATTTAAATTAAAATATAGTCTACTTTGAGTTACTTCACTTTTTAATATTATGATTGTTTTTGGATCTATTGTCATCACCAGGCACCAAGTTCTGGTTATTATTATTTTCATGAAGTTCCCTTTTTTGATTGTGGTTTCTTTTTATAAATTTTAAATAGTGGTAATAGATTGATATGTATTACCATATTTTTTTAAAAACTTCTGGATCATCAGTCACTTGTACTGGCACTTCAAGCAGAGAGCTGCTCACAGTAGCTCTTTGTTTTTTTACAACAACATCATCATAGTGAAGGAGGAGGAGACGTACTAAAAATGGTAATTAAAAGGATTAAAAATCAGAGAGTATATAAATCAACTAACATGCCAGATTGAGAAACACTGATATCTTCTTTCTAAAAGGTAAATATAAAAAGGATTAAACATTACTCAATGTTAATACCTTATTAATACATCCTGCAGTAGTAGCATAAGTAACACTTTGATCAACAGTATGTATAGCATTACTATAAGTTATTTGACCAAGCTCAGCATGAGTAGTAACAGGAATATTGCTGTTACTAGCAGGCATGCTGACAGTATTATCCCTAAGAGTAACAGTACTAGTTGTGTATGGATAATCAATTGTTGTTGGTACGCTGCCACCAGGAATTGGCTGTGACATCAATAATTGAAGAGCATCAAGATACAGTATTAATAACCATTTCAACAATTTAAAGTATAGATCTAGATAAATTGTACTCAGCTGTATCTTCATATTAATTACATTATTATAGATACAATTGTCAGGAACTTACAATTTAAAAAATTACGAGCTACACTCACTTATGATTCATTATTATTGTAATAAAGTTGATGTGTATAATGAACCACTGTGCACCAATGTGGCAACTAGGCATGCAGGTACATGTATGAAATAGAATTTTACAGTATAATATTGGACTTTTCTTGAAGTATATTTTAAAGATTTTGCAAAAAATTAATTAGCTAGCCACATACTAAAATTAGAAAAAAAATTATGTCTCTGCCAGTAACACTGTTGTCATAATTATCAGGAATGCTGAAGGCACACAAAGTGCATCATACTTTTGGTGATATCAAATTTTTTGTTAAGTCTTGATTTCTAAAATCTCCTATCATGACATCAATCACATCATGCAATAAAGCAAATTATAATATTTACCCTTATTTCGTTTTTTCCTTTTCCTCAAACAAACACAAAGCATAGCATATATTGTTAATATAATGCATATTAGTAGTACAATACCACTGAATATACTGGCCATAAGAGGTACAATATAGGTGTTATCATTAATAGTTCCACCTATTATAATAACATATGAGTAAGTATACATTGTATGTATGTGTATGTGTTTATACTTGTTGGTGAGGTGGCTTCAGTTCCAGGTGTAACAGTGATTGTAGGAATAACAGTGGAATGAGGAAGAGCAGTAGTACCTAATGAAGAGGAATAATAATTATTATTATCATGTCATATTATACTTACTTTCACTTGTAATGCTAGATGAGGAAGAGGTAGAAAGTGTCACTCTAACAATTTCAACTAGTGTAGAATATTCAATAGCAGGTCCATTAAATGATCCATTCTTAACAATATCATAAGCAGTCACTGAATAATTACCACTTGTTGATATTGATATTATTGTATCATGTGATCCAACTATATTAAAGCATTCATTCATTCTGCTGATAGTATTAGTAAACATCACGTGACATCCATCAGCAGTTGACCCTGATACAAATACACACTGTACACTAACTGATCCATTGGTATATGTATTGTTAATGTTTAGACCAATAACCTGATATGTAGCTGAGAGATAGTGAGGTAGAATGTATTAATTGTATACTTACTAATGATGATATATGTCTCATATTTGAGGTTGTTTCTTAAGTTATAAATATGTACAGTATACTTGTATTCATTCGAAGGTGCTAATGTACGTTCATCATTGACAACTTCACCAGTACCAGTGAATATGTATTGATCGATAAGCTCACTATCACTAGTAATATTGAGAGAACTTATAGATTGTGATGGAGGACAACTTAACTAATATAAGATAAACCAATAAAATACATAATTAAAAAATTTACCTCAATAAAAACATTAGGAGTTAGAAAATTATCTTCATTTGTTGTAATAGTAGCATTATAACCAAGACCTATTATATAATGAGAAATGTCCAAAATAGCTTTCATTCATTCACTTACTTCCATTATTACTGACAGTATTATTAATTGATATGTATTGATCCACTAGTGCTGTTACACTGATGTTAAATGCATCACATTGTGAAATAAGATGCATTTCAATAATTGTAGAAGACACATCTAGAATGACATCTTGCTCTTCATCAGTAAATAATACTTGATAATTAACAGGTGATCCTTGAGGTATATCATTAGAGTAATAAGCAGGACGGGACCATCTTATTAGTAATGAATTATTTGTAGTGAAAATAAATTCTAAATCTTCAACTGACGATATACCTACAATAGTGTGAAATACACAATCCTTCTTATTTTAATGCCATTACTAACCCCTAATAGTTAATACACTGCCTGACATAACACGATTAAAAGGAAAAAAAGAAATCATTTCACAGCCAATTCCCAGGCCATCATTAATAGGTATTGCATTAACAGTCAGTACTGATGAGAAGTTAGTATTATTATTCTTGGTAGTAGTGACTGTTATTTCTCTTTGTTGTGCAATGGAATCATTCAGTACAACACTTTGTACATGCCAATTTAATATATCACCAACTCCTTTACAAGTAAATGCTGCTGTTGTATAGATAGGAGCTGTTACCGGTACAGGAGGCACTGTAATATTAACTAAATAGACAAAAATATTAAATTGGTGAATTTTGTTATTCTGAAAATTCCTGCCATATTAGCATAATAACTACTGATGCAATTAAATAATAATAATAATAATAATAAAGTGGCATATCTACTATGATCTAGGAGGCAACATTTTTTGCCACACTACCCATTGACTACTCACTAACATTGCTAAAACCAACTCGAAAATCAAACCGCACTTACCAGCAGGTTTAGCCTCGCCGCCGCCCTCGCGTATAAAGAAAAGACTTAATAAAATATAAAAAATAGGCGCAGCGGAACAACAAGAAACAGATGCCATTATCATGACGAATTCGATTACAGCGAAGGACGAGCAACTAAAAGTTGTACCAGGAGAAAGGGGACATTAACCTCGACACTAACACAACAGCAACATACTACATAGGCAATTTTTAGGATAGTGTCGCCACGGCACCACACCCATTTTAAATTTTAAATTTTGATTTATAAACCTCAATGTGTATTTTATGCTTCAAAAACTCAAATCACTGAATAAAAATCACAAAACAGTTTCATAATCTATGGTATCAGTGATGTGTTTATGTCCATATGCTGCACTGACTGTCTCATATGCTGGATTAACATCAATTTTGACACTCGACCTCTGATTAGAGTGGTGATTTTGCACCTGTAAAACTAGAAACCTGCAATGATCTAAAATTTAAGTAGCTATAAACCTTGTCCATATGCTGGATTATTATCAATTATTTCTTCAGTTACTAAAATAAATCAGATTACAGATTAACAGATATATTCTTATAGCTAAATCTACCTTCATTTCTGTTTTTTCGCCTCATACAAAAAGCTGCAATAGTGATTAGCACAATTATTAAAATAAAAATCAGAACTGCACCCACTACTGAACAGACTATAATAGGCAGTATTTGTACTCTACTACTTTCTGGTGATAAAACTGTGGTTTGCACTGTAAAAGCAACAGCTAGAATAGGATTTGTAAGTAGCTACATGCAATCTTTATACCTGATACTGAAGGAGATGACATTACTGTTTCATTGTCTGTCCACCATTCTAAATGAAAGAATAATAAAGTTATATTAATACCAGAGACTGCCATCATTACTATTTGTACTGCTAGCAAATGCCATTGAAGATGATGGAATAATTACAACTTCAACCAGTTTATGATATTGGACAGCAGGCCCATATAATGATCCATTAACAATATCATAGCCAGTTACATTATATACTCCACTGGTTGATAATGATATTATAGTGCTTTCTGATCCAGTTATAGTAAAATATTCATTCCTTCCATGACTAGTATTATTAAATGCCACATGACATCCATCAGCAGTTGATCCTGATACAAACACACACTGTACACTAACTGATCCATTGGCTTCAGTAGATACTAGCAGATCTTGTACATTATATGTAGCTTAGGAAAAAAATATGTCACATATGTATAATTGCAAATGTTGCTGCATAAGGCTTCAGCAAAATTTTGTTTTTTATTTATGCATTATATAGATTCTATATAGTGGCAGCCTAAAATGTTCATAGTTTCATGCTCAAGTAAGGATAAGGGGTGACTATTTTAGGCTAATCTTAATAAGACCACACAGATACTACAACCACTAATTTGTGAAAGTTGTAAGTTGTACATACTTACAGATAAACTTGATATCCTGATCTTCAGTAATCATCATCAAGCTCAATAGTTTCAATACAACTTGATAGTGTTGAAATGGCAATAAGTTTGCTGCTGAATAATTCATAGTTAAACTATCAATATCATTTGAACTTTTCTCAAAAAGCTGGATATTTTCAGAATAAACATTGTCATTATATGAAGCTTCTACTAATATAATCTTATTACACAGCAAGGGTGAGCATTTTATCTATTGTTTTTGAATTCATGATAAATAGCATTTGATATTCTCTTACTTTAAGCAAAATAATGGATTCATCAAATGTCTGAAAAATTTCCTGAATTTTAATGCTACAATCTATTGAAAATACCATAAATCTATAAAAGCTACAAAGACTCACTTCCGTAATTCTCTTTTGTTTCATTAATAGATGTGTATTGACTAACGTGTGCTGTTACACTAACACTAAATGTATCACATTGAGTGATGTTATGAACTTCAACCAAATTTGTGTTGGTTTTAATTGTGTTTTCTTCATCGCCAACAGTAACATGTATTTTATAACTAACAGAAAAGTCAATGGGAATATCATTAGAGAAGTAAGCAGGAGGTGACCATGTTATGATCAGTGAGTTGTTTGAGGAAAAGTTAATGAAAAGATCTCTAACAGATGAAATACCTATTAATATATAAATAATATTAATTATAAGTATAATTTACAACCCCTAATAGTTAGTTCACTGCTTGATATAACACGATTAAAAGGAAGCAAAGTAATCATTTCACAGCCAATTCCCAGGCCATCATTAATAGGTATTGCATTAACAGTCAGTACTGATGAGAAGTTAGTATTATTATTCTTGGTAGTAGTGACTGTTATTTCTCTTTGTTGTGCAATAGAGTCCATCAGTACAACACTTTGAACATGCCAATTAAAAATATCACCAACTCCTTTACAAGTAAATGTTGCTGTTGTATAGATAGGAGCTGTTACTGGTACAGGAGGCACTGTAATAACTAAATAGAAAGAAATAAAAAGGTAATGAGACAGTCAAAGAAAAAATATTTACCAGCTCCATCCACTGAGAGGCATACTATAACCAACAAAAGTACCAGCTTATTCTCACCCATCTTCTTGACTACAAGGTATATCTATCACAACACAATTCTACTTCCTGTGATAATTGCAAATAATACTGAAAGAAACTCTAATCCAAAACAACATTATTGACACATATTGCCCTTGTACTTTATAAAAGTTTGTGATCTGGTCAATGCACATTAATTTATATGGCTTTAGTTTCAACTATAAATGTAAGAATTAAATACCTAATAACAGCTGTAATAAAAATTCATTATTAATTTTGAATTTTAATGGTTGTTAGAATATAAAGGTAAAAAATAAAAAAATTAAAAATTAAAGGATCAAAAAGTCTATGTGAAAATGGATTAGTGTAAGATTTTTTTGACCAAATGTCTGACACATCTGACTGACAATTGTAATCTTTAAACACCGGCCTTTTTTGCATATCTCTCACATTATAGATACTATGCTCTCATGCAAGTTCTCTAATACAATCAATGTACAATCAAGGGTTCATATAATCATATTCTATGAACTGATAAAGTAGGGAGTTTTAATGCGTGGGTGGTTACAAAAAGTTAGCCACCCACGCACCTACTGTTCTAATTGCTAGTTTGGAATTTTTTATAAATAGGAGGACTATTATATTTTTTGCCTTATTGAATCTACAAAAATAAAATATAATTTAGGTAAAACCTTTCACTGTAGATGCTGCATCAAAATATGGAGGAGAGGAAAAAAGGAAAACTTGTAGAAGGAAAGTAAAAGTTACTCTCTTGTATGGTCCTCCTCCTCTTGTCGGAGAATAACTCAACTCAAGTAGATCTATAGTCAGGTCTTAGGTTTATTGCAATAATGTTAGTAGGTCTAGAGTCTATGTAGAATTTTTAATGCTAGTGGGCTAGCAGTGGCCTAATGCATATATTATCTCATTATAGATGGTCTCAGTCATCAACTATAGTTAGATAGCTTATACTTTTCTTCAAAAAATGGATCCAATTTTATTGTAATGACCCCAAAATCACCCCCAATTTTTAAATAATTTTTTATGCACAAACGTGTCTTTGAAAGTTTGAGTTGATTCTGACTTAGTTATGAGTATTTTTTTAAAAAGGCCAATTTATGAAAATACCCAAGGCTATAGCTCAAGCTTTTTTTCAAAAAATGACTCCAAAATCACTCCAAATTTTATTACATTTTCTGGTACATATTGATGTCTTTCTGCTACGTGGAAAGTTTGAGCTGATTCCGACTTCAATTGTTGATGTAATCAAACTGCAAAGAAATATTTATAGCACTTCCTGTGATGCTAACTTCTACATTCATAACATGTACCACCACAAACAGGATCTACTGTAAATTACAACAATTCTTTGTATCAAAAATACTGAAAGAAGTGCAAAACTGTGCAAAAATGTATATGATAGGGTCAAGTGGGTGAAAATAAGTGAAGTATATAGTCTAATAATAACAATTATAATAATATAATAATAATAATGTCAGTCGGTTTCATCTGCCACTCCATTACTAGCTGATATACCGGAATCCAGTGAGTTCAATTGACATACAGAGAGATGACCGTTAGTAGTAATACTGGGACTAGTTTGTGTCTGGGTAAAGAAGATTGGCGACGTCTCATTCTTTTTACTACTAGACTGAGCCGGTGAATTTGATTGATACTTAAGATAGCTAGAGTTATTATTAGAATGCATTACATGCATGTCATGAGATTGGATCATGTCTGATACAGCAGTGGTTTCCTCTCTCTCATCCTCATTGCTAGTAAATTCCTCCTCCTCTTCTTCCTCTGACTCTGTTGCTTCATCTTCTTCCTCTTTCCCTTTAGCATTCCCATCACAAGTCATGATGAAGTCATTCTCCTCTTCTGTGTGTTGCTGGTGTACTACTGCCAGCGTGAGAGGAGAGCCTCCAGTCTCACTCCTAAGAGTGTCCACTTCCTCTCTCTGTCCTCCTGATACCCAACCAACAGATGAAGGGATCTCAGTCTCCCCTTCGTCGTTTCCTTCTTGATCGGACTCTTCGTCGTCTGATTCTTCAGTTTCGGACTCGGAGGAGGATGAGGATGAACTGCTTGAGAGTTGCTGCAACGATCTGTTCATCCTAATGAGGACACTATCAGTAACTGTGAGCTTTCTGTGAGTCTCCTCTTCTCTCTCAGGAGGATAGCAAACCTCTTCCTCCTCCTCCTCTTGCTCTTTGCTTTCATCATTTCCATTGGAAGATGGCGACTGATGTCTTTCTTGAGTGCTTTGTTTAGCATACCTGATAATGTACTCTGGGTTGATGCTCAGTGGAGGTATAGAAGCATCAGTCGGTGGGTTAAAATCAGGTATCACTCTTCTGACTGCTTCTAGCCACAGCTCCTGGACTTGAGCTGACTCCAAGAAGTGGCTCATGATGGTGTTAGATTTCTTTGCAAGTTCTGGATCAACTTTATCCATTTTTTGTTGGTTGAGAAGAGCCCTCTCCTGCCTAAGCTGCTTAAACCATTCCTCATTCTCGTCAATACTCTCATAAATATTGTTATCTCCTCCTCCTGAACTAATCTTCCGTTTCGTTGGACTGCCAAGCATTGACTTGGCTCGCCTGTTCATTTTATTAGGCGAAGGAGGGAGTGGCCTAACCACAGGTACAAAACCACGGCTACTGCCTTCATCAAACGACTGGAAGGGACGATAAGAGGGTGAGACTACTTTTTGACTGTGTCTCGGAGAGGGAGAATGATGTGGACTGCTCTCTACGTTAGTCTGTTCTTTGGAACGGGATCCAAGACTTGTCACCGACTTCAGTTTATCGATCACGGACTGTGCGGCATGGGCAGGCATTGATATGCTCCTTGGCTTATTACTGCTCCCAGAGAGAATGTCCTCTAGACTCACTCCTGATCTCATTGTCAGGTACTCCTCGTCCGCAGCAGGTATGCTGGCATAAAGGTTCTCTTTCTCGGGCGAGTTCCTAGCACTTCGTGACATGTGAGCTGGGAGTGTATTCACTGGCATTAGTAGAAGGCTGCGGTAGCCACCACGGGATGGTAGAGTTGAGGAAGAATGAGCATGTAGTAGCGGATCTGGGGTTTGACTTTTCGAACGATAGCTATCTTCGGTAGCACCTCCGGCGATGGAGCCATCAGGATCATCAATGTCATCAATCTCAGCAAATGAGCCGCTACCGACTGAACTGGTGTCATCTTTAATGACTGACATACCCCCGGTACCTTCTCCTTTGGTCGATTGATCTATGAGGATACGTGGCCCACAGTCAAGAGACGACTCCTCGCTGTTACCTGTATTTATGAGACTAGATAGTCCCACTAGTAGTGGACTCTCTTTCCGTAGGGTGGTCGGTTTCTTTGCAGGAGGAGGAGGGAGAGGAGGAGGAACTGGGGAGACAAGAGGAGGGGCAGAAGGAGGAACAGGAGGTAGGACTTCGTGTGAAAAACCTAATGAGAACAACAAAGATATTGTATTATCATCATAATTTTAAAAAGACATTTTATATGTAATGCTTGTTGAACAAAACTATTTACATATTAAATAGCACTGGAATTTTAAAAATATAATAAATATTTTCAGGTGGTGTACAAGAGCACTTCCTGTTCTTGTTCACACCTTAAGGTGTAAACAAGGTGTTAAAAACAATGTGTAATTTTTAATACTAGCTTGTTTATTTTTATTTGAAAAAGTATTTTTAAAAGCTCAAAACTCAAAAAAATTATTTGGAATTGACTCAAAATTTCAACACAATATAAAAACAATGTTATGTATCAGAAATTGAGTATAAAGTCTATATTTATTTTTAAACATATTTTTTAAGATGTTCAAAACTCTGATTAAACGTCATTCAAATTTTATTGAGAAATACTCAACAACACTTCAAATAACAATCAACACTAGAAAGCTCATCTAGTGGTCCTTAATGTCTATGAGGATTCAGTTATTTCTTGAAAATTCATTTTGACTGGCCCATCATCTATTAATGTAATTTGTGGGGTCTAATTGAGCTATGTCCTTCAGGTCAAGAATGCAAAACTTATTGAATTACAAGAAAATTTCAAACTCATAAAGCATAACTGGTGACACAGGTGACGCAACTAAATGGCATTCTTTAAATAACAGTGGCTTATAGTGTGCCAAAAATTTTATACCAGAGATAGCGACAAATTACCAGTCACACTACAAATTATGACACACAGTACATTTAAATGTATACAGTCTGTGGTAGTGGATACGGTCTAGTGTCATTCATGCATGTTATATTACTGTCATAACATCAAGGTCATTTACTATACTTTGCGAATAACCACAAGACTCCAACAATAAAATTCATATTAAGATGAAATAAGTATTTCCCTTAACATAAATTAAGGTCAAAAGAGAAAAGTCATTATTATAATACTTGAAACGGCACCAATTAATATGCAATGAAGCCTACACCATGCACAAGTATACATAGTGTTCATTCCTTCATTACAGAGAATTGCTACTACAGTCTCACATGTATAATAATAATAATAATAATAATAATAATATTAATAGTATTTTGGTTTGTAGGGCTCTCCCTTTCTGTTTTTATTGTACTGTTGCTTGTTACTTTATAATAATAATAATAATAATAATAATAATAATAATAATAATAATAGTAATAATAATAATAATAATGAAAATAATAATAATAGTAATAATAATAATAATAATAATAATGACAATAATAATAAATAATATTTACCTGGTTGTTTAAGCAACTGTGGTGAAGTGAATGCTCTTTCTCTAAATGATCTCGATCTTGTACTCACAAAACTGTCGTCCATTTGAAACGGTATGGCCGGCCGTGTCTTGGTCCTCGGTAGTTTACAAGACAAGGACTTGTCCTGTTTAGAGTTTAGTATCTCCAGTTCTCTACGAACATCAACCGGTCTGAGATAAGGAGAGGCCTCGCTGCAGGCACTCTCCCTCCTAATGTCACCAACAAGCCGACTCCCAACTCCTTCGACCTCCTCTCCCTCCTCCTCTTCCTCAAACAGAGTCCCAGTCGCCTCCACTAGCAGGCAATCCATTGAATTCGATAGACGTCGATGCAGATATGGGGCTCCCCCTCCACTACTAGTGAAGCTGCTCGCAGAGTCGTCGAGCTGTGGGTGGGACTTTGTGATTGACTCAGTAGAAGAGAGACGACGTGAAGGAGAGAATTGTTCCTGAGTGGGCAAGGGAGGGAGCGTCCGATACCTGAACCTAAGACTAGCATCACGCGGCATCTCGTCAAGGAGTGTATCGGGTATGTTTACTAACAGCTCAGACGAGCGATTCATTAACGTTCTAGTTGGCGAGAATAACACAACTTTAGTGGGTGTGGTTTGATCCATGGAGAGAGAGGGTATGCTACTAGTGGGGGGAGGAGGAGGAGGGGAGACAGCATCAGTGGGTAGAGTAGGGGTCTTTGTGGGCGTGGTCAAAGGAGGAGTCGGAGCGGTGGGGGATCCATAGAAAGTTCCTTTACTGTTTGGAGTTGAAGGAGGCGTGTACAAGAAATCATAAACAGAGTCGTTACTAGAATATAGAGAGAAGAAAATATATAAATAAAACACTCGTGACAATAACGATCATGCTAAACAAGTTGTTAATGGACTACCCGAGGGAGTGTGAGGTGTACACATGTACATGCAACCCAAAGGCCAAGGAATGATACAACATAATTAAGTACATGGAAGGAACTACATGACAATTTGTCAGTAAAATAATTGTAACATCAAGAACAATGCCAGTCACTATAAATAAGAATAGGGACGGTAAACAATTACGCTGCTATGCATCAAGAATTAGGTCACTCAATTTACAAAAAATATTTTTATAGTGATATATAATAATAATAATAATATACACAGACACCTGTCGTGTACAATGACACAACATTCAAATGGTATGAATTCCTATAAACCAACGTCCTATGAAAACTGATAACTGCTGTAGATATGAAATAATTTCAAGAAGGAAAGAGAGGGGAGTGGATGAACAGACAATACAGTAACCTTATACCATAAGATGCGAGGGAGAGACTGGGAAAGTGTAAAATCAGAAGAGAGTGTATGTGACATGTCCAGAGAAGGCGTTAAAAGGATATCAGCTATCAATCAATGGGTATAGTGGGAAATGTAGAGGGTACAAGTATGGAGGAGTATATGTAACACTTTACGGTTCACCAGTTGGAATGAACACACAATCAATGCATGGACACGAATTCAACACGCAGAAGTAATTTCTTAAAGCACACACATGTACCCTCTTTATAGTATTTCCCTCCTTTTTACCTCATATTACTAATCCTATAATTTGCTTTGAGCATGGACACATTGGACAGAGGATGATATCCAGGTGGTACATAGGAAGCCAATAGCTTCAGTATTGACAAGTGGTAGACAGACAAACCATAGTATTACTACAGTGGAAGGATATCTTATTATTTAAATGCTTTGATACATGTACACATGTGTGCTGTGAAGGTCTCTAATCATGTTTACATTGAGTCAACCACAAAGGAAGAGGGTAATATGAGGACCCTCTCTCTTTCTCTCTTTATAAATAGCTTAGTCCACTACTTAAGGACTTGCTAACTATGCTGCTAAACAGCAATAAAATGGTGGTGTGAAAATCACTAGGAACTTCCTGTGATCCCATCCCTAAACCAACAATTATAGTGACACATGTCAGTAAGTGTATATAAATGTGAGTATAGTGGGAAAGGATGAGTGTGTTTTGAGTCAGTCAGACTCCAGTCCATATTGGGACTACTAATTGATGGGATCCCCGTTGCCTCCAGCCAATGACCTGTGGCATGCATAATAAACTTGTTTACTTAAGAAGAGAGGAGAGAGAGAGAGAGATTGCAAATATTAGGATCAAACAAGGAAACATGATTTATTATCTGGACACTAATTCTTTAAATATTTATGCAGAAATGCACCTCTATATTGATATGGAAACAAGACACATAATAATTAGATGTCATGTCTACAGTTGCTTGTTAGCATGCTCCTGTGCATATTATATGCATTCATGTATAATTCCAAATTCCAAATTCCAATGTACATGTGATAAATGGAGATATATTCATCTAGGCATGAGTGCATGTTCATATCAATGTAGTATAATTATAAGCTGCCAGTGTACATGTATCCTATTGCATAATTCTTTACGTGTGTGTATGTGTGTTTACTTGAGGTGTGACAGTGTGCGTCTGTGTGAACTTAGAGAATTTAACAAAGAACTATCTCATTTCCTGTCCACATAATGCGATGCACATGATCATCGAAGTTGATGATAAATCATTATCAGTCGCATAGCAGCATTCTTCACTCAAAACAATATAAATTCTATCAACCAAACAGTCCCCCACATCAGCATACATGTCTCATAATAAAAAGCCAAACCCTTTTTTTGGTGTTAAAACAGACTCTGGAAATCATAACAATAATGTTATCATCATCCTCCCCCCATTAGCTATTAATGTCATACATGAATTCACATGCAAAAACTTGCATAATAATCGTATTACTGAGATGATAATTCATAATCATATTACCTGAGGTCTGGGTGATTGCTGAATGCTTCCAGTAATTTGCTTTGAAACTCTTTTGATGACAAGCGGCGCTTCGCTCGTAATTCCTGCACCTTGAGCTCCATGAGTCTCTGGCAGAAGAGCTTCTTTGCTTCTTTGATTCCCAAAACATCCACCACTTTCACACAGACTGGATTGGCTTGAAGATAAGGCCATACGTCGCTCCACTCTGTGTTGAAGTCAGACACAGAGTCCTTTATTAGCTGATTAAATGAGTTGGTGGAGTATGTCACATCCTTACTACGAGACTGGACAATCTGGTGATAACTCCCAATGCTTTTACTGTAGCTCTTCTTTTTGCTCGTGTTAATGACAAGAGAGAAAGCCTCTTCAATGTTGATGCCTTCTTTAGAGGAGGTTTCGATGAATGGCAGTGGTTTCTTGGCTACGGTGGCGGCAAGATTAGCACCTAGCTGTATGCGGCCCTCGTTCACTTCGTCACACTTTGTACAAGCAATGATGACCCTACACTTGGTTCTGATCAATTCCTTGACAAGTTTTGTAAGGAACTCCACCTGTATCTTAACATTCTCTCCCTGGAGAGTTGGGTCATAGAGTACAATGAAACTCGGTGGGCTGGCCTTTCCATCACTGAACTCGTGGTTAGGGAAGAGCTGAGTGGCTCTCGAGGACTTGTTGTGTTTGAGCGAACTGGGAATAGCATACTCCTCCTCGTCGTGTAGCCTGTATGCTACCTTTCCACGGGAGATGAAGTGAGTGGAGGATGCCCTCTCTATATAGCCACGTTGGTCTGTGCTGCTAGTGAGAGGAGACCCGGGTACGTCAAGGCTGTAAAACTCTGTCTGTTCTACAACTTGAAAGCGGACCTTGCTCCCGTCTTGCATTCTTTTTGTAGCAGCTCCCCAGTACAAGAAATGGTCTCCGTTGTAGATTGGCTCGTCTCTCCATTCGTCCTCGCTGAGCACTGAGGGGTGCTGGAGTTTAAAGCAGTCAGGACGAACAAAGCGATTGCAGAAGCAACTTTTACCAATGCCTTCTCCCCCGAGCCCTGGTGAAACGCTCCCGGGGCTATTCGAACCGCCAGAAGAGAACACGCAGCGTGGACAACTCACAACGACTACCTTGTGAACTTTGAGCGCCATAATGAAGGACGAGGAGGGAAGAGTAGAGTGAGTGAGAATAGTAACAACTTGCTGTACTATTTACAAGAATGCGGTCAATACATAATAATTGATCATTAATGTTCATTAAATTTATTAGCCACGCCCACATCTCCACATCACTTGTAATAGGTTTTTATAATGACAAGTAGCTATGAACACAAGGAAACACAGCCATGCACCTACTTTGCAATTATTCCAGTAAACAATGACACTACAAGTCTAAAACCATTGGACAGCATTTACATTGTATTTATCAATCATTATTGTGATTGTTGTTTAAGCTATAATGGTAGGTCTAGATCAGTTTGAAACGAGATTTGATCCATCAAAGAGCATTTATTAAATCAAATATCAGTATTTGTGTGTGTTTACATGCATATGTGCGGTGTGGCCTCATAGCTATTTCCTGCAAGTGTCATTCTCACAGCTAACATCATTCTCAAAAAATTCCTTAAATTTTGATGAAATTACTATTTTATTGAGCTTGTTCATTTGTGGATGCAAACAATTAATCTTGTAATGAGAGTAATGCAGTAATAAGAGACTGCTTTAATTGTAATGAAGTGTTGAATCAGCTCAATTAATATTAAGCTATAGCATAAGAATATGCTTTTTAATATGCATCAGAAAAGTGTAATAAAAATTGAGAACTCTCTTAGCCATTTTTGATGAAATACCCTGTACTATACTTATACTATAAGTATAGTACAGGGTACAGGGTATTTCATCAAAAATGGCTAAGAGAGAGCTGACTTATACCGTATAGCTGGAAAAGTTTGCGGGAATTATATTTTGCAATTTTGTACCCATATAGCTAATTTTAATGTTTGTGGAATTTAATTTTGCTAGTGTAGGCATGAACTGTTGATACACCCATTACTTATGATGCTTTGCGGAATTGAATTGTACGTTTTTATGATGAACAGCAAACAGCAAAATTAAATTCCAGCAAATATTTCCAGCTATACGGTGCTAGTCTATAGCCCATTGTCTTTGGCCCACTTTGGAGCTAGCGACTGTTAAAAAATATAATTTTGATCAAAATCATTTCAACATTTTTACACAATAAACATAAAAAATCATTTTGTCATATAAATGTACGTCCCATTCGCATTTGTTAGGTGCATTGTCAAACTCATTAATAATAAAAAATGGAATTCTTTTTATCATTATCATCTTTGGCCTGATTTTAGTAAAAATTTATAAAAAAAATCTGCACATAGTAGTGGGACTTTTACTTAATTTTTAGCAATTATTTTTTAAAATCAGAAAAAAATTTGAAAATAAAGAGTTGGGGCCACTTTTACAAATGTGCCATTTTTTGAAAAATACCCAAGGCTAGCCCATGGTTTTTTCCAAAAAATGGCTCTGAAGTCACCCTCAATTTTTATTATATTTTTTGATACATATTGATGTTCTTATGCTGTGTAGAAAGTTTGAGTCGACTCCGACTTTAATTTTTTGAGTTATGGCTGATTTTTTTAATATGCTGTTTTTAAAAAAATACCCATGGCTATAGCCCATGGTTTTTTCCGAAAATGGCTCTGAATTCACCCCCAATTTTTATTACATTTTTTGATACATATTGATGTTCTTATGCTGTGTAGAAAGTTTGAGTCGACTCCGACTTCAATTTTTTGAGTTATGGCTGATTTTTAAAATATGCCATTTTTTGAAAAATACCCAAGGCTATAGCCCATGGTTTTTTTCAAAAAATGGCTCCGAAATCACCCCCAATTTTTATTACATTTTTTGATACATATTGATGTTCTTATGCTGTGTAGAAAGTTTGAGTTGATTCCGATTTTAATTTTTTGAGTTATGGCTAATTTTTAAAATATGCCGTTTTTTGAAAAATACCCAAGGTTATAGCCCATGGTTTTTCCAAAAAATGGCTTTGAAATCACCCCCAAATTTTTATTACATTTTTTGATACATATTGATGTTCCTATGCTCTGTAGAAAGTTTGAGTTGATTCCGATTTCAATTTTTTGAGTTATGGCTAATTTTTAAAATATGCTGTTTTTTGAAAAATACCCAAGGCATAGCCCATGGTTTTTTTCCAAAAATGGCTCTGAATTCACCCCCAATTTTTATTACATTTTTTGATACATATTGATGTTCTTATGCTGTGTAGAAAGTTTGAGTCGACTCCGACTTCAATTTTTTGAGTTATGGCTGATTTTTAAAATATGCCATTTTTTGAAAAATAGTTTTTTTCAAAAAATGGCTCCGAAATCACCCCCAATTTTTATTACATTTTTTGATACATATTGATGTTCTTATGCTGTGTAGAAAGTTTGAGTTGATTCCGATTTTAATTTTTTGAGTTATGGCTAATTTTTAAAATATGCCGTTTTTTGAAAAATACCCAAGGCATAGCCCATGGTTTTTTTCCAAAAATGGCTCTGAATTCACCCCCAATTTTTATTACATTTTTTGATACATATTGATGTTCTTATGCTGTGTAGAAAGTTTGAGTCGATTCCGACTTCAATTTTTTGAGTTATGGCTGATTATGCCATTAAAAAAAAATACCCAAGGCTATAGCCCATGGTTTTTTCCAAAAATGGCTCCGAATTCACCCCCAATTTTTATTACATTTTTTGATACATATTGATGTTCTTATGCTGTGTAGAAAGTTTGAGTCGACTCCGACTTCAATTTTTTGAGTTATGGCTGATTTTTAAAATATGCCATTTTTTGAAAAATACCCAAGGCTATAGCCCATGGTTTTTTTCAAAAAATGGCTCCAAAATCACCCCCAATTCTTATTACATTTTTTGATACATATTGATGTTCTTATGCTGTGTAGAAAGTTTGAGTCGACTCTGACTTCAATTTTTTGAGTTATGGCTGATTTTAAAATATGCCATTTTTTGAAAAATACCCAAGGCTATTAGCCCATGGTTTTTTTCAAAAAATGGCTCCAAAATCACCCCCAATTCTTATTAGATTTTTGATACACATTGATGTTCTTATGCTGTGTAGAAAGTTTGAATTAATTCCGAGCTCAAATTTTTGAATTATGATGAAATTTTAAAATTGGCCAACTTTTGAAAATTTTCCTGTACTATAATAGTCCATGGTTTTTTTCAATAAATGGCTCCAAAATCACCCCCAATTTTTATTAGATTTTTTGATACATATTGATGTACTTATGCTAGTATAGTCAGTTCATAGTGCTTTCCAAAAATGATTCCTCTAACTTTAAAAATTTGTAAAAAAATTTATTTTTTAAAGAATTAATTCAAACTACACTATTTAAGTACATTTATATGCATAAGAAAAAAAATTATTAAATTGGATAATTCTCTTTCAATTATTTTCAGAAAAAATTTGGCTTGCAACCATGTACTATAAAAGGGACTTTTACTCAATTTATAAAGATGTTTGTGCATCAAAAAAATTATCAAAATTTGATTTGATGATTTTAATAAACATAAACTTTTTTGGTCACATGGTAATATTATGGTATAAATCTTTCATAGTATCATTCTTTGTTGCAAAATAATAAAACAAGCACCATAATAAATTATATAAAATGATAGAAAATCCATAAAACACACACACACATAAAATTAAATGCATTACAAACTTAATAACAATCTTTATTTAGATAATGGTAGTGTACTCTTGTTGTTGGATTGTCATATTATTGAACCCTGGTCTGGGGATATTTCTTGGTGGGAGCTTTATCTTCTTTTTCTGTCCAGTCTCCTCATCAATGCCAGGGGATTCTGGCTTAGAAGGCAATGGTGGTAGATCCTTAATGTCTTTAGGAGGGAGAGAAGGAATTCTTGAAAGAGGAGGACCACTCGATCCACTCTCAATGCTACTTGTACTAAATGAATGAGACATTGTGGAGCCCTTGGACTTGGCTGGTAAAGGAGGAGGGAGAGAGGGAGAGCTATTCTTTTGCTGTTCCACGAGAGTGGGATTCTTTGATGGAGGAGCAATACCAATCTCTGAGCCCCCACTCTCTTGCGCTGATCCTCGAGGAGGTAGCATTGATCTCTGAGGACTCAGTGGGGGTGACAGAATATTCCTTCGTCTCATGTTATAGTAAAGGAAGCTGTCGTCCATAGAGCCTCCCTTGGAGCGAGGGGGTAACCTCACCTGCGGTACAAAGTCTGTCATTGAGTTGATGATGTCAGAGTTTTGATAATCATCAGCCAACGAAGACTCGTCCATGTTAACGTAACTATCTTCTTTCTGGAGGGGGCGGGGAGGCTTGCGACTGGGGAGTGGTCTCTCTTGGTGTGATCGCTGAGGTGATCTCCGAGGGACTGTCCTGAAACCTCTCAGCTCAGGATAATCATAGTCAATGCTCCTTCCAGGGAGCTGCTGGGGACCAACGCTCCACTGAGAGGTTAAATCACGCTCTCTTCTTATGTCCTCCACAACGTCAGGATTCTGATAACCATCCTCATCAACATCATCGTCTAAATGATTAACTCGTCTACTACCAGTCACCTGGAACGACTGGCTCCTCCTTGGTACGTTACTCTGTTGGGCATGGAGCCTCTGGAGGTGCTCGCTCAGTAGCAACTGCTCCGAGGGTCTATTAGCAAACCAGTTAGGAGTCGACCACAGATTAGCTGGCACACTAGCATTTGGAATTACGTAAGGATACGGATTACGAGTGGTCATCAATAGTGGATCAAATCCAGGGACTCTCGGGTCAGCAAATCTCGGATCAACAATAAAAGGACTATTCATCCGAGGATCTACTGATGCTGGATACTGCTCTCCTGGTAGAGGCACTGGGAGTGGATAAGGACCGGGACTCTCTCCTGGTAGTGGCATTCGTGGTCTCTCAAAGAAAGTATCAGGTTTCTCATAATCCTCTTCACCATGGACCGGTTTGACTAGTGGCTCCATTGGGAGGGGACGCCTGGTCATATCAACCTGAGTCCTTCGTCGTCTGCCACTATTTGTGTTATTATCTGTTGATGGGGTATCTCCTGGTTTCTTCCCGTCATTTGAATCACCTGTTAGCTTCTTAAAAATGTTAAAGTAGTTGTGTCTCTTGGAGGGTTTGACACTCTCTGGCTCTCGGGGCTTCAACATTGCAGCTGTGTGAGGAGGAATGGGAGGGGGAGAGGGAGAGCGACCGTGAGGAGTAGTGACTGCCTGTACTGATGACACAGAATGAGATGGAGAACTCACCACAGAGGAATGAGGACTGAAGTGAACTGACGAGGAGGGACTCACCATAGATTGAGGAGGAGACAGTACAGGAGGAGACAGTAAAGGAGGAGAACTAAGAGAAGGATAATGAGAGACCACAGTAGGACTAGAATCAAGAGGTGGCGACATCATAGACATTGAATGAATAGGAGGCGATGATATTGTGTCCTTAGTAGGGGGAGAGAATGGGAGGGGGTTAGCCTGTGGTGGGGGAGGAGGGAGGGGCTGATTAACAGCTGATACAAACTGAGGAGGAGGAGGAGGAGGTAGAGGGTGAGAGAGAGCAGAATTAGGTGGAGTGGTCACAGGTAGTGATTGTGTGACATTAGTTGGTGACTGTGTGACATTAGTTACTGAGGGACTGTCACTCGCAGTGGTAGGAGTTCCAGAGGTTATCCCATGCTTCTGTCTTAGTTTTGGTAATTTAGGCTCATAATCGTTTCTTTTTGGTTTAGTGGTTGGAGGAGGAGGAGTTGGCTTAGTTTTTTCGTAGTTCTTTCTCTCGGATATTCCCTTGGTTTCATAGTTTTTCTTTCTCTGATCTAATCGTGGAGACTTTGACTGAGTTATCTGCTGAGCTAGCTGCTCCTGAAGTTTATCTTTAACTAATGATGCATCTTCAAGGGATGGTTCTGACTTGCTCTTGTCCAACTGTGACTGAGCCACATCCTCTAGAGGAGAGTCCTGCCGCTCCAGCTCGAGTATATCCTTGTGCTTTGCTCCAGGTAAGTCTTGTTTTTCTAGAGTTGAGTCTGTTTGCCTCTCTGACTGCTCAGTCGTCAAATGTTGCTCATTCGGTACAAATTGTTGTGGTTTAGACTCGAGTGAGTGTTGTGGACTGCTAGTTTGTGTCTTGTTTGGAAGAGCTGGTCTTGATGCTAGCTCTGGTAGACCTGTAGCGGCATCAGGAGGAGAGGTAGATGTAGCCTCATTGGGAGGAGGTGGAGGGGCAGTCCCTTTAATCTTGTGCTTTTGATAATTCGATGGTTTGCTTGGCACTGCTGGAGGTGGTCGCTTTGTTGTCAGTTTCTTATTAGCGGCTGGACTGGATCCAGCAGAAGAGGAACTGAAAGTTTCCTTTGACTGTATCGAAGACTGAATGGGTGGTGTCACCGGTCGTACAGACTCATTGACTGCTACCGAGTGACCTTGGAACTGCTTCTTTAGCAGTGCTGCCCTCTCTTTCATTGATAGCAAGCTAGTATCTTCACTGGGTCCACCTTCTGGAGTAGTAAAATCGTCATACACTTCCTCTATTGAAAGAGCCTGCCCAACCTGTGTAGTAGATAGAGGAGTATCCCCATCCTCCTCCGTAGCAGTAGCAGTGCTGTCAATGGTAGTAGTGCTACCTATGACACTAGCATCACTAGATTGGGATACAAGTCTAACATACTTCCCTGGTGAAGTTGGTTGTTGTTGTTGTTGTTGTTGTTGCGGCTGATTCTTGAGGACTTCAGTTTCATTGTGACTAGGGGCAGGGTCCTTTTTCCTGTCTATCATAGGTGATGGGAGTAGATGGTGGAAGTTTGAATTACCGACACCTTCGTTAGCATAGACAGCTTGCTCAGGGTTCACGAGATGGTTTGCCATCCTAATAAAAATAAAGATCTTGTTAATGACCATATTAGGTTCAAAAATATGAACTTTGCTAGTGGGACTGTTAACAAAGGAAATACTACAGCTAATTATTATCATTATTATCTTTTACAACAATACTATTCAAAACTATAGACAACTCTTATAATAATTATTTGTATTCCCACAATGGCTGAATAAAATTATCATTGCTACATAGTAAATGGATGATCAAATAATTTATAGTCCTTGGAAGCAGTGGAAAGGAGCAACTATGAGTTCAAATGAAGTGGCCTTATAATAAAGTTTTTACTATTATGTCAATTGTTCATTGCACTACAATAAGTCTGAGGCCAAACCAGTGAATAGTAACTGGGTGTTCCACTCCCACTGCAAACCACACTGAAATTTAATACAGGGAACAATAGGCTTCCACAAAGGGTAGCAAAAATATCACTCATTGCACTTTGTAAGGTTCTCCTGGGGGGCTGACCAGTCACAATGCATTGCTATAGCTTTTTTGCCTTATACATAATAATCATTGATAGTCAAGTACTGCTAGCCTACACTGACTAATTACTACAGATACATGTACGGTATATGCACCTGTTTGTTATTCTAAATAACAAAAATACTACACATTTCTACTTGTGACTTATTTTTTTATCGGTGATCATCATTGCTAAAGCTACTACGGTCAACTTGATTAAACACACAGTCACACACATGCGGAACATTATGTCATTTGATGACTACTATAAAAAGAGGGTTTAAAACAGCTGGGGACTATTCTACAATATTGTCAAAATAAACCTTAGAATCTTCAATAGCC
Source organism: Amphimedon queenslandica (assembly GCF_000090795.2). Lineage (NCBI taxonomy): Eukaryota > Metazoa > Porifera > Demospongiae > Haplosclerida > Niphatidae > Amphimedon > Amphimedon queenslandica. Next base: position 107,048 of record NW_003546329.1, on the reverse strand, counting down.
CGGAATTCACAGTGTATAAGAGATGATGGAAAAACAGGATTTAGCATAAATGAGGAGCACTTATTACGTGACCTAGCACTTGTTATTATTTAGCTTTCCTATATTGTGTGCATGTATATGAATGTCCAACAATAACAATGTGAGTTTTGGGATCATTTGTTATCAAAGTGCCAAGGCATTCATTAGTCAACAAGCAAGATGGAGTATGTCAGTAAAACATGTAACACATACATTTATCTACATGTTATAATAATGCTTGTTCATAATAAGCTAAACTACCAAGCCTGCCATAGCAGCAGCTGGGTACATATACATGTCCGCTACTAAAGATGCCACAAACAGTTAAATACACAGTGATTATTGCTTTCAAAAACACTTACGTGTTGAGCATTCCCTTATGAGCGTTGAAGTCTGTCTGTGAGTCGATGAAATCTTCAAGTAGCTCTAGTCTCATGTCTGGGTTATCCTTGACTCCAGAGAAATCTTCAATCTCTCGATTCCGTACAACCAAAAGGTGGCAACAAACGACTTCGTCGGACGTGAATTTTCCCAGCATATTTAGGCCATCTTGATAATATTTTGTAGCCTCCAAGCTAGCTAGAGTGATCGAGGAAGTGTGCACGAATGTCTTGAGATAATTCTTGAGCTCTTTTTTAGCAGCCGCCCGTTTCGTTATAAGCTCGCCGGTTGCTCCAGCATAATCCATGTAATGGTCGTTGATCCTTTTTGGCAGAACCTTTGAAGCCACAAGACGAAAAGCATCAGAGACGTTGATATTTTCTTTAGCTGAGGTCTCGATTAGCGCCAGCTTTTGTTTTGCTGCCCATTCTGAGAGACGGGTGAGAGATGCCTGACATGCTATATCTCTCTTTGTTGCAGCTATGATCAGAGGAGACTTACGAAGCTCATATGCAATTGATTCGACTGCAGTGAACTGCTGCTCAAAACGAGGGCCTTCCAGTGAGATGTCAACAGCAATGATGAAACCTCTTTGGAGCTTGTTGGGATTAGACGGGTAAGGGAGACAAGTGTATCTGTCGGGGAATCCAATGGCGTCTCGTGCGTAGTAGCTTATCTTTCTAGAGGACTCTGGAGTCTGTGCTGCCTTCTTTGCGTAGGCTGCTGTCTCTAGGAGCTTGCTATGCTGACGGAATGGCCGAGAGGTCTCGTCCTGGTAGAAAACGGTGTGTTCCAAAACCTCGTGCTTCACTTTGATCTCTTTGACTTTGCCTTGCTTGCTCCCCCGTGCAGTATAGAGGGCCTCCTCTGGTCCCCAGTACAAAAAAGAGTCCGTTGAAACTACTTGGCTCTCAAATTCGTGAAAAGCCAAGAGTGATGGATGGTCAGGGACGTAGTCATCAAAGCCAGGATAGCGGAACCTACTACAGAGACAAGATTTGCCAACTCCTTCGCTGCTGGAGGAGTAAGTAGCGCCATGGGCATTGAAACCCACAACGCTCACTATAATGTGAGCCACTTCATTGCTACTGGAAGACATGGGTATCACTGTGCCCCTCCGCTTTTCTCTACAAATGATAATTATGATCTGCACTGAAATACTTTGATCAACGCCTTGCACACCTCTTAAATGGAGAGAGCGAGAAAAGGAGGAAACGCCATGAATAACACAAAGAGGAAGTTGCTTGCTTTATAAAAACAGTCACAATAATCATTAACTAGATAGATAGAAGGCACACCCAAAATAATAACAACAAAATAATAATAATAATAATACATGTTTAGTAGGTCCTTTGTGTGGTATGGTATTATAATAGTAGTAAAGAATGAATTAATAATAATAAGCACATCAGAAGTTAATTGCTCAGGTGAAGAGGTTTCAGTTCAATAATGTAGAAAAGAGTGAAAAATGATTCATGACACATCTGAGGAAAAGAAAGAAAGACATCGATTAAAATTTAACATAAAAACAATCCTTAAAGGTTATGCTGGCAAAATAATAATTATTTTGATGTACTGTACAGCAAAATGCATAGAGGATAACTATTGATGGCTCACAGCTAAAGGCAGACTCTGCAAATCTTCTTTCTACTTGATCGTGACTGAATTTAACAAACGCATCGTATTGTTCTAAAAAAGAGATATGGTAAAAGAAATAGGGTAAATCATTGATAATGCTATGAAACTGAAGATAGGAGCAATGATGAATATACAGCTACTCGTAAAGGAAAAACATGATACGTACCTAATAGTTTGGCCGATAATATTTTATCATATTCAGCTTTAAGTGTTTCTTCTCTTTCCTTTAGCATCCGCTGACATATCATGGTGACTTGCTTCATTGTGAACAATGGTTGGTCTTTGCTAGCTATAGAGGAGGAGGAGGATGAGGCAGACACATTCTGATGAGACTCTGTGAAGAGCTTACGACCATGAAGCCGTCTTATCTCTGATTCTATATTTGCAACTGCTGTAAGGAAGGCAAGTATAAATAGATTACAATTACCAAATCCTCTTCAATTACAGTGTATTGTACATAGAAGAATGTAATAATTGTGTAGGAAAAATTACTACAATTATGTGCTGTGTGTGGCAAGGGTAAATTTAGATGAGAATTGAGTAATGAATAAAAAAATCATACATGTAAATCAACAACAATATAAAGGGCTAGTATGATGGTATAATACAGTGAATGACATTAGGTATGTGTGTAGTTATAGTGCAGTGTTTACGTTAGGCATGGAAAGAGTCATTATAGTAGCAATAATTAATGAAGGTATTTGGCATCCAATGTACATGTACAAGTAGTACCAGTGTACACATCAACAGTTGACATAATGTACATAAAAGACACATTGTGACACTACTAGTACAACCCACAAACACACACACCTCATAATTAGAAAAGTAATATCAATCATGTCCTAATCACATGTGTCAAACTCAAAACTAAGAACAAGCAATCAATCATTCATTCATCTATTGACTCATTCCGTTGCGAAGACATTCTCATCGTGAATCAGGCTCATATGACCACGCACATTAATCCTCAATAAAAGATGATTTTAGAGGCTTCGTTTGGAGGGTTGCCACAATGGTTAGGGCCCGGGTTGGGATTATTAATCATCATCCAAACCACACAGATACACTGATTAATACAAGCACATGAACAACTTGACTTCCAATAGTTCTAGGCACAGTTGTACATGTACATGCATAAATAAATCAGAATAATAATAATATGTGTCTGTGATTAAATGTAGTCTACATGTCTAACCTGAAGGGGTCGAGGCTATGAACGGGGAGCTTGGTGTGGAGACTGGCGCTGGTTTGTTCTCAGTTTCTAACATCCTTTTCCTCTTCTTGAAACTGGTTCTCGAGGGAGGAGTGGAGGAGATGAGAGGTATCCCACACCTTCTTTTGGGAGACGTCTCCATGTGTGGACTCCCCATCACTTCCAGGGGTCTCTTTAGTGTCACACACGCCATTGCCAAACAGAATCGACCGGTCAGGAAGAGAACAGAAGGGAGGAAAGGGAGTGATATTATGAGTGGAATATGATCTGGTAAGTGGTGACAGCTTCTGACGACTCACCGCCTTTCAAAAATTACACGCTTCAATTTTTATTGCGGGCGGATCACGTGACATTATCCATCACTGATTATTAAAACAATATACGGTATTATCATTAAGTACAATTATTATGATAAAAATTCTAGTCTTCTCCTGCAGGGACTGCATCTTCTAACTTCTTTTTGAACCTGACTCTGATTTCTGCTGTATCATCTCCTTTAAGTGTATCTTGCACAAACCACACTTCCACATCTAACTGAACCTATGCAACAGATAAAAACTAAACATAAAATCACACAATCTTAATTAGAAACATTAATCCTTATTATAACACAACTGATAGCTCAAAATATTTCAATAGCTTTATCACTTACCATTTCCAGTGCTCCTCTAATAACTCCACAGATTATATTAGAATAAAGTAAGTTGGGATGATCATCAGGTAGTTCAACAAAGTCAGTGAGTGGATTGGATTCTAATATTAGCGAGAACTCATCGCCTTTGGGACTCCAGTTAGCAATAACTGGTACTATGCCAAGGAAAGTCTTGAAACCTTGCTGCAGGGATGTGAGTGAGTGTGTGTGTGTGTAAAGATAAACATATCAAGTTGTTCTTTCTCAGTATTATTTCTACTAGCATTCCCTGTGACGTAAGATACTGTTCTATGCAGATTCACTTTTGCATTTGTCTACATTAATTCATGTACATTACTATCTACATTCATTATATTCAATACTGAATGATTGCCGGGCATACAAATAATTTCAATGGTAGCATTAAAATTGTTATTCTTATTAAGGGGCTTCAGTTTCAGTTAGTAGGAGCCACTACAGGGAATCCCTACCAAACAGCAAAAAAATGATTTTCCACTTAACAGCAGGGAAAAACTTTAGAGAAATACAGATAACAGGGTGAAGCCATGAACATAATGTGATTAGTTTCAGTTATATATACAGTGTGCATATTTTGATAATCATGCAGAACCTTCCTTGGTAATAAAAGTGCAAAATAAGCTTCATTTTAGGACCACAATCTAGCAATATCTAAGCATTACTTTGGTAAGAATGTCGGCCGTAGTTTTTAAATCATGACAACGTCCAACCTCTGGAGAGCGAGCAAGGAAGTCTTCGATTAGCCTCACTCCAATATTGTACCCCCTACATTAATATGACACACTGTCAGCAGTCATTTTATCAATCTTACATTTTATCCAACTGCTTGTTAATCTCATCATCAGACTCATAGTCCCTTACCAACTGAGCCACCAGTGCACCGTATGTTAGCGTGAACAGTTCCCCACTCTATATTAAAGAATGTTAAACATAAAGAAACTGATGCTAGATACTCACCACTGATGCTTTCCTTCCTTCAAGGGTAGACTTGCTCCCATACTGTCGAGACATTTTTAGGGGAGTGGCTAAAAGAGGTGGAGTCAAGGGAGGTGTGGTTATGTTTATTAGCAATAAAATGGCGACCGTTCTTGGGCCAGAAAATGATATCTTGTGGCTCTCAAAGCCTGCCCGTGTCAACAGTCACTTATTTATAATCCCCAGCACAAAGAACAAGGCTTTTCAACACTTTTTACAAAAGTACACTTTCAAAGAAGTCAGCGAGTTCATCAAAGATGGTGCCAGTGAAAATGGCGGGATTTTTGGACGGATAATCTCACACACGACTCCTCCACCCAGCCCTTCTTTGGCTGGCAGAGGGAAAGGAAGGCCTTCCTTAAGCCTGTCTCTACAGGACGTACAAACATCAGACACAGTTGATATTATTTTCAAAGGCGATTCAGCAATTCGCTTCCCATCAGTTAAATACGCATTACTCTATGTGTATGGCGGTAGGAGAGTGGTGGGGGCTGATGGAGACATTAGTTTAGTGTGTTCCGACTCGTCTAGTGATCTGCTTTGTTATCTTATCAACCGTTGGGCATACAAGAGACAATCTGTCCCCTCCCCTTCCCCCTCTCCAAGAAGAAGACCAAGATCGCCAGACCTGCTACCATCACACTCTCCTCCTCCTCCTTCTACGTCCACTCCATCTACATCTACCGCTCCTCCTCCTAAAGCTGCTAAAATAGTCTCTCCTGTTTCAAAAGATTCACGTCGTCAAAAACCCGACACTTTTAAAACTGTAACCACTTCCAACAATACAAACCCTTCCTTACCTGCTACTGCTGACTATGAATATACTAAACTAAATGAATTGGACCAACTCCCAGATAAAAGTAGGGTCAATTTAGCTGGTGTCATATCGTTTTTCAAACCTTCACAGCGCTCGAAAGGTACTGATTACTTTGTTTCGTTCACTCTTACTGATAGTACTATTAATGCTACTAGCCCTATCAATGTCATTGCATTCCGTAAGGACGAGAGTGAATTACCTAATTTTCGTAAAGTTGGAGACGTTGTGTTGCTCCGACGTGTCGAAGTTGGCTCTTATAATAATCTTCCTCAAATCAAGTCAAAGAATTATTCTTCTTTCCACATCTTTGATGGTTACTCCTCAACTGATGTTCCATACAGCAGCTCCCGTAATGCATCATTGTCCAATAGTGAAAAGAAGATTGTTGAGAGTTTGAGACAATGGAAGGACTCGCTGTCCGAGTTTCAGTTCTGTCAGCTCAAAGACATCAAGTTTGAGTCTTTATCTAATATCAAGTGTTACGTTGTGTCTGTGAGTAAACTTATACCGGATAAACTCTTGTCTCTTTCTGTTTGGGATGGAACTATACCTTTCTCTAGCTCTCCCTCCTCCTCCTCCTCTTCTGATGGTGATGATTCATTGTGCATCGTGTTTCTATTCCTCAAACCAAACTTTCCCTTGAGTACTAGTGACGTTACTCCTGGTACTTGTCTCTCGTTAAGAGAGGTCTTTGCTCAGAGAGTATTCCATGCACTAGATACTGCTGGGAACTCTTCATCTTCAGTTCATTTGTTGTTCGATTATTTCGATCACGACAAATTGTCTGTCCTACAGAAGGACGATCCAGACGCAGTCTCCCTCACTCAGTCATTTACCAGTACTGGGATCACATCTCTCCCGGTTATTGAGGAAAGGGTTTACCCTCACTTGTCTGCCATGACCCTACATGTATCACACAAACTCACACCACTGGCTGATATTCTGATAGTCTCTTCTCCTGAGCCATACAACCATCGCTGTCTTGTCGAAGTGGTTGGTATTGATGCTCGTCACATCAATGACACAATAATCCTAGTCTGTCCTAGCTGTAGGTCCCAGTTCTCATTGACTAATGGCACTAATGGAATGGGCTCTCAGTGTCCTTCGTGTATTGAGAGTACTCCACCAGTGACCTCTCTCTTAATGATTGAGTATGAGTTTGTGTTGAGTGTCAGAGATCAGACTGGGGAGCTATCTGTGCTGGTTAGGGCTGAAGAGGGAGAGAAGCTCATGCAAGTCAAACCCTCAAACTTCCACATGGATAAGCTCGGGGCTGGGCTGGCTCACGAGAGGTTGAAGCTGCTGTTTGGATGTGATCCGTTTCAAGCGTGCATTGAAGGAGATCCAGGACTGATGGACTGCTCCATTAACAGTGTTCCCTCTCAAGATGGATCCAGCATAGTCTATTGTTTATTTGATACATATATTATTAGTGAATCAAATGAATCAAGCGATTTGCCTTAAATATAGACAAGAGTACATAAACTACCATCCCACAGACTCACTCCAGTCTTTTTGCATGATATCACATTGTACATGTAGTCTACATTTTATTATAATAATGTTATTCATTTTCTGAATTTTATTCGTTTTATGTGGAGAAGAGGTGGATAGACTTATAGTTTTGATTGTGTCCTTATCTTGTTAATGTCTTCTGTAGCTCCACCTTCACCTGTTTAGCAACCAGTGGATGGTTTTGTGCTTGCGATGGTCCTGTGGCTCTTGAGTTACGTAGCCTTTAGGCTCTTCTGCTTCATCATATGTCAGATCTGTCGCAGGTTTGGCTTGCATTTGAATGAGCTGTTTACCAAAGGAGAGAATGACTCTCTCCGTCAGTTTGGGAGCTTGTCAGGTCGGATGTCTACAGTTTTAGTCTTTATTGTTAATCATTTCTGTTAATTATTAGGTGTAAAGTGTGTCGGGAAGGAGCTTAGGATCAGCCATGAGGGATGGGTAAGCTTTTATTTCTCAGGCTTTTCTTCACTGATCTTCCCTCCTTCTCTCTCTCCCCCTCTCTCTCTCCTATTCTCTCTAGAATAATCTTCTCAGAGGATCTAATATTCCACTCAGAGTCCAGTGTGGTGGAATAGGTGAGCTTTATTTAGAGTGCTGTCATGACAGTTTGCTTTGTTTAGATAACTATGAATTTCAATTTGGTTGGTCCATTTTGTTAGGACGTTTTTCTTTGGAGGCTCGCGGAGTCTACCTCCTTGCACAGACAACTAATGGTTGGTACTTGTTGTATTGTAACAAGAACAATGCATTATGCATGTACGGTATCATAATAATGGCATACATACATTGGAGGAAATGTAGTATCAAATTAGAGTTACATTTACTGGATATACATGTACATGTATGCATTATATATTAATTGTTATGATGCATTCCTATTCTAATTGCATGATGAAAGTATCATGTTTATTTATAGAGAGGTATTATGATCATGAGTGGCAATTGGAGAAGAAACTTGAGCTAAAGAGACAGCTCGTACGGAGGTTTGAGCAACTGGAAGGGAAAGCAAGTAAGAACTAAGGAAAGAGAGAGAGAGGAGGGAAGGGAGGGAAATGGAAACAATTTAACTTCCACTTGCTACCTACATGTACTAAACGTACATATACATACATGTAGAATGACAATATTTTGTAGGATCAACAGAGACCCAGGACATTGGCATCATAGCAAGGATTCTTGTTAAACTGTTAATAAAACTGATCAGAAACATTGAGGTAGCTATATCTATAGGTATATCCATTATTATCATTGCTAGATATCATTACATGATGTACATGTCAGAATCGATGATGAGGTAAGGCATATCAGTAATAATAATGACCGTCCAGACATTATTCACTCTAACAATGTACATGTTATGACTGGCCATTATATCATACCATTGTACATACTATGATATCATCCAAATACACTTGTACATTAAATATAATTAATTTATAGCTTTCTCTGATCAATGGGGCATGCTCTGCTGGATTTGCTCTTCAACATGTGAAGATAAACGAAGACAAGGTATGTTAGCATACTTGCTATTTGTTATGAGGGTTTGTGTCAATGGCTTTACATTCTCAGAGGCCAATGAACTTTGCTGCCAATAGATGCACCACTTTTATCATGCATAGCATTGCTGTGTATATGTAATTGGAACTTGGCTCATCACTTGGTTTGGCATATTGTATGTTACTGCTTCATTCCTTGGGCTATTATCTGGATATTATGATTCATTGAATGTGTACTGTGTGTTATAGATAATAGACATTTGACTATTTGATTTATTCATCCAATTTCATTGTATATTTACTCTCTCCTCCTTCTCCTACATTAGGAGATTTATGAAAGGCAAGTCTCATCTGAGAGTAATGCTTCAGCTAAAACAGTTGATGTTGCCTCTCTTTGTGTCTACTGGAATCCAAATGTAGAGAAAGACTCTCTCCTTTCTCATCTCCCTCAGAGTTTTGCCATGGTATGGTAACATCCTACATGATTATTGTATAATCTCTTTCCTTCCTCCCCCTCTCTCCTCTCTCTCTCTCTCTCTCACACACACACACACACTCTCTCTCTCTCTCTCTTTTCAGGAAAAGCTGAGGACTACAAATCCATCTACTACCAATACTCTTGGATGCTGCTATGGTAATGTTTAGTAGTTCTATCAGTGTATTGATTGAATTGTGTGTTTCACAGTTTTAAAGCCGTTTTGTATGTCGGGGTCCGCCATAATGACTAATGGAACACTGACACTCATTCAAGTGAGCTTACATGTACATACATTGTGATACTGTGGCTCATAAATATACATGTGTACATGTACCTTATGCTTATATTGGCTGACCTGTCCTATATACATACACATGTATGCATACTTTATATATACTTACATGCACATACATGTATACATTGCACTCACTTGCATATTACGTTAGCTGTTCTTGTTGATTTTAAATGATTGTATAGTAACTTAAGATAGTAAATCCATTGATTTTGTGTGTACATGTTCATTGGATTGCTTCCAAACTTAATTACTTGTGTCACAATTTAATATTGTCTAGACACTGATTCTTACTGATCAGTATTGGTTCTGATTATTAATTATTAGTAGCATCCACCTCCATCATTGTATTACACGTGTGTACATGTACATTGTAACTATTGTGCAATTTAATTATTATTATTATTGTTTTATTATTATTATTGTTTTATTATTATTATTATTATTATTATTATGTTGTTGTTGTTTTTGTTGTTGTTTTTGTTGTTCCTCTAGTGTGTATTAGATGTTAACCTAAAAGATGTTGACATTGAATTATCTAAGGAACAGGTTAGATAAATAATGATTATTATTATTGCTATTATTATTATTATTAGTATTGTTGTTGCTATTGTTATTAGTGTATTGTAATGGATGAGTAAATTGGAGCTACATGTATGTACCAATAAATTCTTTTTCAATGAGCTCATCTAATTATCTGTGATATTTTTGATTGTTAATTAAAAAATTTTGTGCAACGAATGCGTCTGCACGAGATCAACAATGAAAATAGATAAAATATTTTCCCAAACAGATTTAATCTCCTATGTATGTCCTCTTAGCAGTAATTCATGTACATGTACCATTAGTGCATTAACCTATTGTATACATACTGTATGCTTATACTGCTGCTGGTTATTCCATTGATAGATTAGAGTGTCTGTTCAGTGTTTGGGATATCTTAAGCACCAACAGAATACAGTTATCTTTCTTGAGCACAGACCAAATCAGTCCGTGCACAATAACCCTAAACTATGGTTGGTTGATCACACACACACACACACACACAGAAAGTAAAATAATTAATGTATTCTACTCCTGTGAGAGTACTATAGTACATGTACATATGTAAGAACACTATAAGAATAATTATTAGAAATGTTATTGGGGGTTTTTGGAGCCAGTCTTTATGACAGAGTAATTAGTAAATACATTACATTATTTAAATGCAATATTAAGCATGGTCACTATAGTAAAGATTACTAATTCATATGTTACTCTGTAGCGTGTTATGTAAACATAATCATGAATTGTATACATGTACATTTAATGGTAGATTCAGGATATTATTATTATTTTCCAGGTGGTTGTATGCTGTCAAGTGCATACGAATGTACTTCAATCGTAGTAAGTGGGACTGGCTTGAACTAAAAGAACAAAGGTTATTGTGATCTTTCTTGTCTTTAAATGTTATCAAACTTTACTCTATATTTTTCTTTACATCTTTCTTTCTTCCTTTCCCCCCCCCCTCTCTGTCTCTGTCTCTTCTTTTCTTTCACACAGAGAGCTTCGTACTAGTTACTCCAAACATTATGAAGAATTATTAAAGAAAGGATCAAACAGACATCTTAAAAAGAAGCTGCAGGTACAGCTAGTGTACCACTATACATGTATACTAGTATTATTATTATGATATACTTATGATAGCATTACAATTATTCCCAAGTTTACTGTTCACATGTATTAAGTTATATGTTATGAAGCGACTCCCAGTAGCATCCTGTGTGTGGATTAGAAAGGAAGCCCTCATTACTATAATTGATATTATATGGTAGTCCAAGTATTTATTATAGAAAGGAAGATGCTTATTCTGTTATTGTGACACGTTGTCTTTTTTATCATATGAAGCTTTAGTTTGTCAGAGTATTGAGAATTGGTGATTTCTGATTTAAAAATGAAGCAATATTCACAATTCCAATCATTGTATAGTGTGCCTGCCACATTAGAAAAGCATCAGGTGCTTTTTTATAGTGAAATCGCCAAAACAAAGTGCTGCCAGTTAAGCATGTTGCAATTGGCCAATTGCATGTATCTTTGTTACATTTTATTTACTTGCTTTAGTCAGGGTTTCCCATAAAGCATGCTAAGGGATGCTTCAATATAAAGCAACTTCAAAAATTCATTAAAAAATCTAATTTTGACCGGAATAAGCTCAAACTTTCTACGCTGCATAAAAATATAATATGTGTATCAAAAAAATTATAAAAACAGAGAATTCTCTTCAAACCTTATTTGACGAAATTTTGCTAAAAACCCTATACTGCAGTACAGAGACTTTGGCTCAATTTTGGAGCAACTTTTAAAAAATTATATAAAATTCAATTTTGATTGGAATCAGCTCAAACTTTCTACACAGCATAAGAACATATATATGTATCAGAAAAAATTATTAAATTAAACATTTTTCTCCTTTTCAATTTTGGCGAAATTTGGCCCAAGACTACAGGGTCATTGGTAAGACTTTGAAGGATATATTTGTGCTGTGAATAGTAATTGTGTGGCCGAATTTGTCAGATTGTTTTTGTACTTTGTGTTTTTGTTATTGTAATTTGTGATTTGTTTACATTATTATCGTCATTAGCATCTCCTAAATCAAATTAACACTTGTATCATTGTATACATGCACACGTACACACACACATGTGTACGTTAATTGGTGTGAAATTATTATTTGTTTTTTAGTCATTAGAGGACGAAATGAGTCCCCTCAATATTCTTGTCGGTAGAAAGAAAGCTGAAGACTCCTTCATGAAAGAATCCGTTCAGCAGTCATCATCAAATCGTAAGCAAACCAAGAGACGATTTTCATGGATGAGACCACCCAACAAATGGAAATGTAATGAGAATTTAATCTTTTATTATCTCTCTTATTATTTTTGTCTCTTATTTGTCTCTTCATTTTTTATTATTCTCTTTTAGTAAGTTCTGGTCCTACTGGAGATGATGCTAAGGCTCATGCAGTATGTAGTATACTCATAATATTCTTTTTTTTATAATTTATTTATTTTATTTTTCTAAAAAGTAATTATCATCCAAAACGTTGCATTATTTTCAAATACACTAATAATAATCAATTTCAATACGTATTGCATTAAAGTGTACATAATAATAATAATTTTTATATGATTTAATTCATGATTCATTTTCAGGTCCTATACAGTGTATCTGCTCAATGCTCTGCAAATGACATTAGCTTCACACTGACTGATGAGCACAAAGTGACTAAAGAGTAAGCAACAAGCCAATCCAATGATTCTGATCAGGTGTATCCTTTATTAAAGGCCGGTCCAGTTATTCACATTGGAATTGATTGAGAGCAGGCTGGGCGTCATGAAGAAAGAAACATCATTAAAGTAAGCTGTCATTCATCATATGAGAGTGTAGTTTGATTCTGAGATACATTGTAGTTTTGAAGTGACTCTTGGTAATGTGAATTGTGTTGGAGGAGCTCCTGACACTGCTCAAGATGATAGTGACACTACCCGCCCTCAACTACTGATGTGGGGAAATGAAGACAAAGGTACACATATGTCACATGGTTTACATATGTCACGGGTATGTTTTAGAGTCACCTGTCTTGTTGGTAAAGCTTGACAGTAAAGCTGTGCATCATTCGGCAGTTAATAGCAGCCAACAAGAAGGAGGGAGTGTTTTGGCTGGCGGGGGACGCTTTGATCACAAGATTACAACAACATTAAAGCCGTCAGTGATCATACTGGACTGGCGTACTGTGCAATACTTATCAGAATTCATAGCATTACTAACAAGCACACATAAAGAGTGAGTTATGTATACATTACTAAATGATGAATTGTAATATAATGTATGTACATGTATATTTACATACATGTATGTTCATTTTATAGTCTTAAAGATGCCGTGACTGAGAGAGTGAAGGAGGTTGGTAGGGAGGGACAGATGAAGCTCCGTCATTTTATTGCAAACAAAGAGTTAGCCTCAGTCACTGCTGACCTTCACCTTCCACTTATTGTATTGAAAGATACACTAATTGAGTAAGAGAGGGGGAGGGAGGGAGGGAGGGAGGGAGGGAGAGGGAGAAAGAGCGATAGAGAGAGAGAGAGGGAGAAGTAGATTAGAGAGTTAGAAATTAGAATCCTTTTAGCAAATTGATATTATGATGAATATATGAGCGTCGTGAGTGCACATGCATAGCATCAACAAACAAGATCAAAAAACCAAACACAGCTCAGTAAAATATACAAATAAAAAGTTAAACTCAGAACAACAACAACAACAACATGCAATCAAAATCAAATTCAACGAGATATTTGTGTATTATCAGGGGAAGAAGAGTGATTACGCATGTATAGTTGTATACCTGGCATGTTCGTGTAACTCATTTCCTGTTTTTGTGTGTCTTGCTAAATGAAACATTGTTTTAACTCATTTTCCAGTAAACAGCAACACATAGCTCTCCATTGTGGACACCTGTCACTCCAAACAACTGAAAATAAAGAAGGAGGCAGTAACAAAGGAATAACTGTTATATTTAATGGACAGATTAAAGGGATTAAACTCATACTACAGCAGGAGGATATAGAAAGTAATGGCTCATTCATTCTGTTGCTGATATAATATTTGTTTATGCTTTCTCAGTAATTGTTCTACTCTTTCTAAAATTTCTTTGTTTGCCCAGTAGAAGAGTTTACTTTGAAAACACTATTGTTTTTCACAAATCACAATAATTATAATAATTATTATTATTATTTAAATAATATGATATTCCCCTTAGGCCTAAATTCACTTACAATTGAAACATTGAGTGTTATTCTGCTATAATTATATGCTATTGTTCTTAATGACTGTTTCTCATTCCTTCACTTGTAGTTAATGCTACATTGCCCCTACACACTATACCATATAGTGGGAAATTTTAAAGGAGATTAAATTTAGTGAATTTGGTATTTTGATAGCCATTTGCCAAAATAAAAATCTGCCATTTTGAGCCATTATACACATGCTCAATGGCAAATGGCCACAAATTTGCCAAATTAAAATTCGCCAATCACCAAAATTTAGCAATTTTCCAAATTTTAGTCCCTTCAAAACTTCCTGCTATACAGTATTTGCTTCCTTTATGTTACTTCTTAGCTCCTCACTGGCTTAACCTGCTAACCCAATTACAAGATAATGATTACACTAACAAGACTCTCACTGGACTAAAGGATGACTCTGTATTAATATGTAGAGTGGACACTCTATTGACCATTGCTACCTACACTACATTCTACAGTATCTTAATTCCTTCTCAGTAAGCCACCACTTAGAATCAGTGGATTAAGACTGCTACCATCTCATTCTATTGTTGTCTCTTAGGTTAATGGTCAACGCTAGCAGTCCAGAATTACATGTCAGCTTTTCTAACAGGCAACTGGAGGATATATTGGAGTTCTTTTATGGACAACTGTCGTCATTGTCAGTAGCAGTTAAGACAGCAACCAATACACTACAACAAACTAGTGATGCTAGTAATGATGAAGAAGTTAGTGTTATTATTATTATTAATCTGACTTTATTTTCTGATCTCTTTATTTATTTATTATTATCATTATCATTATTATTATTCTCTCTTATTCTTTTTCTTCATTATTATTATTATTAATATATTATTAGTATTATTATTATTGTTGTTGTTGTTGTTGTTACATTGTAGGTTGATGGCCCTATATTCCTAATGGATGACAGTAGTACCCTATCAGATATGGGTAGTCTTGAGCCATTGGTATCAACAATGTATCACGATCTCAAGAGATTCTCCGTATCTCCTCACTCTCCTATCCTTGGTCGCTCTGTTACTCAACTCAATTTTGAAGAAGACAGCGATAGAGGGTAAGTACATGTAGTGCATGTATATACCTGGTTCCAATGAACTGTGAATATATGTACATGTACATAAGCGTAATGCATGTACATGTACATTGAGACAAGCATACACAATTACATGTGTATGTACATGTACATGCATGTACATTGTATATCTACATGCTTATTTACTTATTTCCATTCATTATGTAATGATTATCTTTTTATACAGTCACTCACAAACATGTGTATACATACTTTATCCAAACATGATTACTAATAGACTCTCTCTCTCTCTCTCTCTCTCTCTCTCTCTCTCTCTCTCTCTCTCTCTCTCTTTCTCTCTCTCTCTCTCTCTCTCTCTCCATCACACACACTCACACACACACACACACTCAAATAACTTAAATTTATTACATTCATTCATTATTAGTACATGTACAATCAATGAGTCAGTTAATTACTTGATTATATATGCATTAAGTTCATCGTATTACATATACATGCATTTATTATTATTATTATTATTATTATTTAATAACAATAATATTATTATTTTATTATTTTTATAGTGAAGATTATGCAGTATTGACTATTGATGCTTCCATTAACAAAGTAAGTAGCATTATTACTATTATTAATTTTATGTTTTATTACTGTCGATATATTTCAGATTGAGGTCCATCTACAGCAAGAATCGAATAAGAATTGGGTGAGAGGGTTTGTAGCATTGCAAGTCTCCATAGTGAGCCTGGTCTATGAGATGAGGGAACAGGCATCACAGCTGGTCCTACGAGTTGATCAAGTTTTATTGAGAAACGTATCAAGATCAGGTAACGCTTGGACACTTCCTCCCAGGGATCCTTCCCTCTCTCTCTCTCTTTTTTTATTATAAATTTTTTATAATTATTAAATTTTTTTAACCATATCTCTCCACTCCTCTCTCTCCCTCTAGATATTAATGGATCTTCAATAAAGTTGTTTGAAACTTTTAAAGAATTTCTTGTTATAAAATACATACAAGTGAGTTAATTCCTTCCACCCAGATCACACAATTATTGTTTATTATTATTATTATTATTATTATTATTATTATTATTGTTATTCTTATTATTGTTATTCTTATTATTATTATTATACAGGCTAATCCAAATACTCCATTGTACACTTCAGTTTATAAATCAACAGAAGAACAGAACGTTATTAATATCAATTACTTTAGTCTTTGTCTTCACAGAGAAGCACTCATTGATGTCCTCTCATTGTTCATTGACCTCAACCTTCCTCCATTCAAGTACACACCTACACATGTACATATACATGTACATATACATATACATGTACATGTACATGTACATATACACGTACATGTACATATACACGTACATGTACATATACACGTACATGTACATATACACATACATCCAAACCATGCATGTGTAGCCAAATTAGAATTTTAAGTCAAATTCTTACGTTAAAGCATATAAAGTATATATCATTGTGAAATGGGGAATGTGATTTAGTACATAATATAATTTTATTGATTGTTATTCTTATATTAGGAGTTTAATGACTGTCAGTGGCGATCCAACTGTTGCTAGTGGCATTACTAGTAGTGGGAGTGGCCTCAATAAATTAATAACAAGTAATCACTTTACTTACATGTAATGCATCTACTCTTTATGTTTATAAATACACTAGCTAGCTCTTATTACAAATACTTTTTTAATTTTCAGGTGTTGCACCTCCTCCATATTCACCTCCTGATTCAGCCAGAGTGTCATATCTGTTCTCTCTTAAAGGGTTTGCTCTCACACTCTCAACAGAAAATACAGGAACTCTCATTGAAGCTAAGATTAGCGGTAAGTACATGTATATTGAGTACTAGAAGAATGATGAGTACTAAAAGAATGTAAAACATTTGAAGGGGCTTAGCTCCCGAGCCACGCTATTGTTGTGCTGTATGACCTTCCTTGCTGCTAGAGAAGGTTTTGGAGGGAAGTTTATAGTGTTATAGTATTATTACAATGTAGGTAAGGTAGGTATTCATTGTACAATTATTATTAATATACTATTGATTGGTTTTCGTTTCACGTGATATGATGTCAGTATAGTACTTAAGTTAATTACACTGAGGGGAACATAGGTCCTACTATGTTCACTCCATTTATAGTAAGAGTGTGTTGGTTTCTGTTGGTGTTAGAGGAAATGTCTTAATTGTCTCACCCACTCTTCTTGGTTTAGTAGTTCAGTCTTGTTCCATGTGTACATGTTTGCATGTTAGATCCTTTCAGTAATTATAATTTAATTATTTTTGTCTGCCCTGCTGTCTGTCTCCATGTCAGACCTTCTCTGTCTTTATTTCTTCATGTGATGTCTGCTCCCTTCCTGACCAATGATTCTCTCTTAACCTTACAAAATTACATAGTAATAATATAATATGTTTTATTTTAGAGTCCAGTCTGTCGTATATTGATAAATACAATAATGGAGAGATTACTGGAAGGTAATATAATTCTTGGTCCTATTTGCTCTAATACACACTCTCTCTATTTCTCCCTCCCTCTTTCTCTCTACTCTCTCTCCTGCTCTCCCTGCCTCCCTCCCTCCCTCTCTCTTTCTCTCTCTACTCTTTTTTCCCTGCCCCTTTCTCCTTCTCTCTCTCTCCCTCCCTCGCTCCCCCCTTTCTCTCTTAGTTTTCAGACAGTTTCAGTCATTGATAAACTCATAGATTATTCCCCTCACTATCAGGTGCCACCGGTAGGTACTTCTAATTGTACGCCACATAAATCACATCTTTGTGCTCATTAACAGGTGTTATCAAGTCCAACTGGTAATCGTTTCATGGACGCTAAAGTATGCACATTAAAAAAAATATATATATAGAGAGA
>NW_003546329.1:74580-88288 GCF_000090795.2 Amphimedon queenslandica | reverse complement strand
AGCACGAGTAAACTACATGTATATTAGTATAACATGCCTTTGTCACACTACATGTACATGTACATGTATATAGGAACAACCTCTAGTTTTTTATTTAAAATGGCTACCAAAACTACATTTTAAACAAAACAGTGACATGTGCAGTAGCATATTAAGTCTGAGCCTAGCTGACTTATATAGTTTTGTAGACCATGGCTGTGTGAAAGTCACTTCTTTGTGATGTAGTAATTTTTTCAATTAATGGCTGATTACAGGACTTTGCAGTCCTTTCAAAAATTTGGTTTCTACGGAGAGACCAAGAAATACTCAAAATGCTGTCTGATGACTTTGACCCTTTATCTCTCTCTCCTTTTATACCCTTTTCATGCTAAAAGGCTCTAGTGGGTCGGACACTGTTATTATAGTCCATTACCACATCAGAGGATGGTAGACTCTGTCATTGAACACCTGTACATACACATGTACATGTACATACACATGTACATGTACATACACATGTACATGTACATGTACATGTACTGCATTGTAGTAGTTGTTACGGGGAAATTGATAGAGTTTGTTTGTGTGTATTTTGTAGTCATTCTTGTTGGAGTTGTGGCACTACTGGAGTGAACTTGTTGAAAGTATTAAAGTTAAGTTAGCGGCTGCCGTCATGACAGTCAAGAAGGCTAGAACATTTCCACGTCAGCCCCAAAAACAAAAGGTATATGAGGCTCTCATGTTTCATTAGTAATTAATGTATAATAGTGCCGGTAATTTATTGTGAGGAAGATACATGTACTTGTACACTGTATGTGTAATACTTTTTCAATTACAATTATAATTCTCCAATTGCTGATTCAAATCACTAGTTGATCTCCCTCTCTCTTTTGACCTTCCTCCCTCTCCCTCCCTCTCTCTCCCTCTCTCCCCCATCTCTCTCTCTCTCTCTTTCAATTCTTCGTATAGTCAATGGCATTGCTTTGGTCATATAAAGTTAATGTACATTTGGAGAGCCCATCTCTCATGCTACCAAAAGACAGCAACAATCTTGAAGAGACAGTCAAGTTATCAGTCAGTGACTCCATTAGCATCACCTACACCAACAGATCGAGATCACACCGACAACTATCAACCATCAAAGAAGAGGAGGAAGAGCTTGATGAGATTGAGGAACCAGACACAGGTTGTATTGATAGTAGGCTAGTTGATGCTTCTAATGCAGGGCCTGGTATTGAAACTAGCATTAATGTGGACACTAGCACTGTATTGATGGAGTGGTAAGTGATTCATTATGTATCATATAAATAATAAGAGTAATATGCTCATTCTGATAAAAATTGAATTTATAAAGTTCCTCAAAAAGTGGGCCAAAGATCCTTTACTATAGTACTGGGTATTTCATCAAATATGGCTATGGCTAGGAGAGAATTATATTTTCTTTTATGCATATACATGTTTTTATGTTTTGTATAAAGTTTAAGCTGATTCTGATCAAAATTGGATTGTAATGAATATTTTAAGGCAGAAATGGCAAAGTACGTGTAGCAGTGCTTTGATTACATGATTGTGACTCTTAACCTAATTTAAATACATTACTTTAACCCCATCTTTATACACATGAATGCAGCTAATGATGCTTTATTCATTATGTAGGATATTTATTAATGAAGCGACTACAGTAGCTAAAGCTCATGAGTTATCCTTTACATACAATCACGTTCATTATCCGTTCTCCTCCGAAGCAAAAGTAGTACCACCGCCACCATGGAAACTAACCATACCAAACCTAGAGGTACATACAGTACACTATGCTACCTTCCTCTACCAATTTATTTGTTATTTCCTTCTTCTCTATCTTCCCTCTCTCTCTCCTTCCCCATCTCTCTTTCTCCCTGTTCAGATGTCAGTTACCCCTCAAGGTCTAGCCAATATTCCTGCCCTGTTCAGTGCTAATTTCAGTGAGCCAGAGCCTCTTAAGCTACCAGAAAGAACAGCATACGATCGCAAAAAAGGAACATCAGACCTCTCCTCCTCTTCTTCCTCCTCTTTCTCCTCCTCCTCCTCCTCTTCTATCGACGACAATGTACATGTACAGCATGGATCCATCCCATCAACGTCTCCGCTAATTAAACTAGTTATTAATGACTGGTTATTGAAACTATTGTACAGCCAACAGGATCAGGAGAATGTGACGATGGCGACAGTCAAGCTCGAAAAGGTGGAGAGTACGTTTGGTTATAAAGTGAGTGGGAGGAGTAGGAAGGTGTGGCTTAAAGGATTCATTGATGAGGTTGCTGGAGTTGAAGGATCTCTTGACGATAATTACCATGGAAACTGGAGGTACATGTACATGTATACACGATGTACACATACATGTACATGTAAAGTGCATTAATTACTTATAATGTACAGTATACCATATTGTACATGTACATGTGCATGTAGACCTGCTACTCTATAGCAACATTTTCTGTTACAAGAACTGTTTTTATGTATGAGTTTCCTGCTTAGTACATGTACATGTACACATGTACATGTACATGTAGTAGATGTACATGTACATGTACATGTGGGATGCATCAAAGTTTTCATCATTTTAAATCATATCTTTTTCTTATGATTGGGGTCAATATTTATGTTATTGCTTGATCCTGGGAGGATAAAATGTTTATCATTATTATTATTGTTAGAATACTGGGAAGATCTAAAGGTTCAAATGAAGTCGTGAAGACATCATCATCAACCTCTTTAATAAGATGGAAACTAGTGAGAGAAGAAGATGGAGAAATGAAAAGTAAATATGGAATGAAAGAAGAGATTAGAAAGAGGATGAAGGAATTATAAATTTGTGTTGCAGAATTTAAAATTTAATAACTAAAGTCAAGAGTAAATAATACTCTTGCTAATATACATGTTATATGGCAATTATTATTTAAATTTATAAATTATTATATTTTATAGTCACTGGTGGCATGAACTGCGTGTGTCTTTGCCTCTGGCCAAACTTCATAAATTCTTCGATATCATTTCTAAGACAGTGTCAGCTAAAGGAGACAAGTGCAGTGAGAAGAAAATGGAGACACGCAAGGAGCAAAAGCACCGTAGTCAATGCTGTCAGTACGTACAGTCCATTTATTGTTGTTGCTGTTATATTGTTTTGTTAATACCTGTAGCAACTCCTATTAGAAGGATGATCAGGAAATCAACAGTCGTTGGGAGACAGTCGATACAAGTTGACAGACCTAATGTCGCCAACACTGTCTCTACATTACCTGATCAGCTATTGCTACCACCAGAGCTTGGGAATGAGAGAGGAGGGGCTGTTTCATCTTCCTTTTCTTCACTTTCCCCTCCTTCTTTCTCTCCTCCTCATTCTCTCTCTCCTCCTCACCCTCTCTCTCCTCCTCATCCCCTCTCACCCTCTGGTTTCTCTCCTACCTACCCTCTCTCACCTCCCCCTCTCTCTCCTCCCCCTCCCCCTCCTCCTCCTCCTCCTCGTCCTGCGTTCAATCTGAGGCTAACACTAGATGACTGTAAATTGGCTGTACTGGAGAATCCTGAACCACAGGAGATACTAACTCCAGGAGTATTTGTAGAGGTACAGTAGATCTAATTTAAACTATTTTCATTTATTTTTTGTGTTTGCTGTTATAGTTTCATTCATTGAAGACTGATCCTGCTTCTCATGCTGCTCTGTTGGATTACACTAGTAAACCCAATTATCATGGACTCACTCTCTCTCCCTGTCAGCTGAGAGTTAATCTTTGTCTATATGGAGAATCAGTTTTACCATTAAACCAGGTACTATGCATACAGTGTAATGTACATGTACATATGTTAACTTTGTTTCTAATTCTTGACTTAATAAAATTATTACTTTAAATATTATTTACTCTTGATGATGTGGATAGTTGCATTATTAATTATTAATTTTCATTTTTCTCTCAGGTTGTCCCTCCTACTTCCATTGAGTTTCATTACATTTTGTCTTCATCACTTGAGAAGGTCACGCTGCGTGTCTCTCGCCTTGAGTTGAGTCTCTCCGATGAATTGAGACAAATTTTTGAGCAATTTCATTTAGAAATATTCAAACCAGTAAGTATAGTAAATTTCCATTATCTGTACTAGCTCACTTATAATTAATTTATTTCTTAGAAAATGGAAAAGAGAAGGTCTACCACTGCTGTATCTGATACAGAGATTTGGGTCGTCAAAACTATAGACAGAGAAACCATTTTACCAGGTCATTTTCTTGTTCTCTCTCTCTCTCTCTCTCTCCCTTCTACACGGACCTCTTTCCTTCTTTTCATATTCATGTACATGTGTATGAGTGTATCTATTCTTGTAGATCCTGCTCTTAAGGAAACTGATGAAGTGGATTATTGTAATGAAGAAAGCAATGATGTCTTTACTGCTACTGGTAATGACTCAGTCACTAAATACCAACAAGAGGTATATACATGCACATATGTACATGCACTTAATTAATCATTTATTGGTTGCATAAGAATTGCAAAGCTAATAATTATACAAATAATTAAAATTTATTTATGCACAGGCCATTGAGTATTTTATACAGATAATAATAGATTATTTACTTTTAATTAAATTGTTTAATGCTTTAGTATTATTCTTATTTTAGGCTATCATTGAGTTTAATGAGTTTCTTGTTAATTTTGATGTCATTTGTGCCGGAGACAGCTCAACCGTGATGTGCTTCCACTCGTCGGCTTATGCCGACATCAAACAATGGAGTCATGATGAGGTAATATGATGTAATGTGACCTCATAAGTCACTATTGCCATGCCATGTATATTTCAGATATCAATTGATGTTCAGCTGACGCTGGAAGGTTTTGTGTACAATGAGAATGTCGCCTCTTGGGAGCCATTGCTGGAACCACTTGAAGATGCTAAAATTGGAGACTATCGTCCATACAGACTACAAGCTAAGGTGAATGGAGATTAGAATAGAATAGAGACTGGTAGTATGAGAGACTGTTGGTATTATATGGGTCACTGTCTCTAAATTTGATTATATTAATAAATTTATTTTTGAAATAAAAAATTTTAGTTGTCTCATAACTCGTGCATTTACTCCAATACTGTTTGTATAATATCAGTCCAGTTCATTAGGAGTCTTCTTGATTTTATTATTGTTGATTGGTATGATGCTCTTTTTGTAGGTGTACCGTGTCACTGATGCACAGAGCAAGTCGTTAGAGTCACCACTGAATGATCATCGTGTTAGCAGTGCGTCAAATTCTCATTCGTTATCAAGTGACACTCGCTTTAAGAGCGCGTCATCTACTCATCACTTCTCACGGGTTGAGTCTACCTACAGCACATCAAGCAACTCACCTCTGCCCGCATTAAAGACCACAGGACCAGGAACAGGATCAGCTGGTAGTAGTGATAGCACAGGAAGAGGAGGAGGAGGAGCTTATGTCATTATATGCACATCTGATGATCATCTTGAAGTAACCCTCACTCCTTCAACCATAGCTATCATTAAAAAGTTTCTTGAGGTACAAACTATTATAAATTATAATGAGAGAATATTTTATAAATAGTATGTTAATTTTATCGTAAATAATTTGAAGATATTTGACCTATTAATTATTATTGTACTTGATTTATTGTTACTGGATTTTAGGCTCAAACTAAGGAGCATCACATAGCTATGGGTAACATTAGAAGTGCTATACAAGACTCAAGGCCTCCTCTACGAGTGGAGAATGAGGTAGGAACAATCCTTTATGAACTACCAATAAACACGTGGTCTCTTTTGTAGACTGGAATTGAAATTTTTGTCTTTCCTGGACCAACTTTTCAAGTAATAAAATAATATTAATTATTATATATACATACCTGTAGTGTAACATGTACAGTATATTATGCATCATTAGCTTACAAATGAAACTGCATGGTCATACTGTATGTTCATTGTTCACTTCTCTCTCTCTCTCTCTCTCTCTCTCTCTCTTTCTCTCTCCTTCTCTCTTTCCTTTAGGATAGTAACTATCAAGAGAAGTATGAAACTCGTGTGTTACTGCCGAGACGTAGCATGAGACGGTTTCAGAGTATCATTGAATCAGATGATGCAAACGATCCTTTTAATTTAGCAAGGAATCAGCTATCAACAATAACTGAGACTGATGACGAGACATTTGAATCAGACAAAGAGAGAGGGAGAGAGGAAAGAGAGGCCACTGATGGTGTTAATCTGTACTTTAACAACAAGCAGAGATCAGCATCACCTTTGGGAACTAGTAAGGAATAATAGTCTTACAGTTTAACTTTAAATATATATACATGTATGGATTTTATCACTTGCAAAGATTAAAGTTTCAGAAAAAAATACTTAGTCATTTAACAGTTTACAGTACTTTACTTTTTATTAAAGGAAGAAGTGCTCAGTCATTGATAATACACTTACTGCTTGACTCAATAGTCTTTTATATGTACATGTACATATACTCATTAATTTTGTTTTTTATTTTTAGTTGAAGAAGAGGAGGAGGAGGAAGAGGAGGAGGTAGATACAGTGTCACCCATTGATAACGATTTGGAGGCATCAGTGACCAGCCATGCTTCTCTATCAAGCACAACCTCCTCCGATGATCTTCCTTATGTTATTGAAGGACCAATGAACAATATTGGGAGAGAGGGAGGAGGAGGAGGAAAGAAGTCTAAACAAGATAGTTTTGATGACACTGATGGTCCAGGGTTTTTGAAGAGACGAGTGTCCAACATGAAACTGATTAAATCAAGAGTGACTCGTCAAGTCAGTACCAGTTCAGCTATTTCAAGCACTTCAGTTGGACCCGACTCTTACTGGAGACCTAAGGCTCTTTTTAAAGCACACAAAATGAAAATACAAGTATTATTATTAATAATAATTACATTCCGTGTTTAAATATCTTTGTATTAGTTTCCATTTGTTTATTCTATACTTTTATTTGCTTTTTAATTGTTTTTTTTTCTTTCTCTCCAGTTGCAGGACAGCAGTAAGTCGGACTCCATTAAAATATCTCATCCAGGAGTCAGTGTAGTATCTGTTAAACACACTCAGGTGATAGTTTAATTTATTATTTATTTACTTTTTTATTTATTTACTTATTTATTTATTTATTTTGTAGTTTAATTGGATATCAGTTGTGTGTGACGTATCCATTAGAAATAATATAAGAAAAGTTATCATTCATTCTGGTTTACAGGTGAGTTCAGTAAATCGGTTTTACCAAATTTTTAATACACTTTCTGATGCATATTAATATCCTTTTCCCTCTCTTATCACTTTGTGTCTTAAGATCAAGAATACACTTCCATTCAGTGTTGCTATATTCTCCCGTGTGGCTAGTAGAACTGCTAGTGGTGATCCTGTCACTGTACCACTGGGAGGTCTCGAGAGAGACAAAACATTTCATGTTCCCTTGGAAGTGTTAGCTAGACAGCAACGCCTCTCCTTTGCTGTTGGGTAAGCATAAATAATAATAATAATAATAATGATAATACAATAATGATAATAATAATGATAATAATAATAATAATACAATAATGATAATAATAATGATAATGATAATAATAATAATAATCAGAGACTTTCTGTTTGTCTCTGGTGTGCCAACGCCCACATGTGGCTTAGCCGCTCTTCCTCTCTTCCACCTACTGTGGATGGGAACATCTAACTGCTTTCCTTTTTCTCCTAGCTTTTCCTATTTCTTTATTTGTTTTGTTCTGTAGGGCTTTCCCTCTATTTCCATCATAATGTTTTATCTATGTGTATGTGTTACTTTCTCTATTGTTGTATAATAATAATGATAATGATAATAATAATAATAATAATGATAATCTTGATAGTGATACATGTGAAAACTTATTTTTATTATGATGCATACTGTTGGCATTTTTATTCAACTTTACAATGTTAATTTGACATTATTATTATCATTATTATTATATTATTTATTATTATTATTATTACATGTATGTTATTAATTTTAAACATTACAGATCTGATGGTATACCCTGCACTGAATCACTTAACTGGAAAGAAATGAACAAATTGAATAAGCCAGTCATACTCTCGTGTCCGGAGAGTACCCAAGACGGAAACAAAATATACATACAAGTAAAAAATTGATGTATTATTATTATCATTTTTTAATTATTAATTTATTATTATTAATAATTATTTTAATATAAAAAAGAAAGACAAGTAACAGGGTAAAATTAGGTTTAGAGAATAGGAACAAAACAAAAGCTACGGTTAGATAAAACGGATTAAGACAAAGGAGATAATAATAATTAATTGTAGTCAATAAAAATATTATTATTATTATTATTATTATTATTATTATTATTATTATCATCATCATTTTTTTATTTTTATTTTTAGGCATCACTTCATTCATTACCGGCTCTTAATTCAACTCCAAAGTCCCCCAGTCACATTATACAGTTAGGACCTCCTCTCATACTGTGCAATCACTTACCAGTTCTAATCACTGTCACACTACAGGTACTGTAGGACATATTATTATTATTATTATTATTATTATTATTATTATTATTGTAGGCCACACCTGCTCGCTCCACCCATCCAATTGATCCGATTGAGGTAGAGCCCAATGAAGAGGAGCAGGTTGTTCAGTTCCATTCAAAGGAAGTTATTTTCATGTTAAAGGTATACAGTAATACAATGTATATCATAGAGCGCCTTTTTTGAGAGCTATAGATTTCATGGATTTTTATTTTGCGGATTTAATTTTTTGCAAATTTATGGCTGTCTGCCATTTTTTACCATATTAATTTGATTTTTGTGAAAAGTAATTTTTGCGGATCTTTAAAAATCAGGAAATTTGTGAAATTTACAGCCCTCAAAAAAAGCTAGGTGCCCTACGGTTTATAATTGAATAATTGAAAATTTTTATAATTGAAAAAAAACAATGCACTTGACAAAATGCACATCGCTCAGTGGCGTAGCTACACTAGGGCCTACTGGAGCCAGGCCCCAGTTGCTATAATTTGTGCCCTGGTAGGCCCCTGTGGCTTACTTGAACTATTACAGAGAAAAACAAGCTCAAAAAGCTGTGGTCGATGGGGCAGCAGTCTAGGAAGCCATTTTAACAATTATGGTTACATTATTAAACTAAAATTAAAAATTATTAATACTCAGAAATGGAAAATACGCAGAAAAAGGCGTATTTTGCGCGGAAAAAGGAGGTGTGGTTGAAATTGCGGCGCGCTTCGCACACCCAATCATCCCCACTGGCCCCTGTCCTTTTGCTGCTCTGCCTACGCCACTGACATCGCTTGTTCATGATTTGTTAATATTTGCTACACGTATATTTGCACTTTATTTATTTAATGCGTCTTTACTTGCTGTGTGTTCAATTCCAGTTTGACTATAAAGGATTGTTGTGGCAGGGTCACAGTGTCATTAAACTCAATACTTCGCTAGCCACATCAGTTCCACTGGAAGGATTTGATAAAACTGGAAAAAGTATCAGTAAAATAGTAAGCGAAAAGACTTTGAATAAAAATAATAAATCAATGCACTAAAATACTATTTATTACCTTTTATGTGTATCATGATTATTTTAAAAACTATATTAAATATTTCATTTTTGATGCTTTTACTTAAACTCTACCTGTTTAATAGATGGTTTTTATTGTACTTATCTTTTGCAGTGGGTTTGCTTACAGACCAGTAAAGATCAGGTGTCTCATTTGAATTTATTTGCTCCTTTTTGGATTGTAAACAAAACCGAACTGAGCCTGGAATATGAACACCAGGTAAGTCTGTTACATATATACCACTTATGCTTTGTATTAATAATAGTATTTTTTAGCAAAATTCTATTTTTGTATTCTTTTATGTTGTAGTCTGGTAAAGCGAAGTCGGTTCGATATTATTCCCACTCATCAGTTGGGCCGTTGCCAGTATTGATAACTTACAATAAAACCAGCAAATCTGATCACGAGCATCAAAAGGTCAAACTAAAGGTCAGCAATGGAGGGGACTGGTCGAGAACCTTTGTCATTGGAGCTGTTGGAAAGTCGTACAGTGTTTCATCAAAACTACGCAATGGATTCATATACGATGTATGGAAATAAATACAGTACGGGTAGTAAATTTCGAGGGAATAAAATTTTGTGTTTAGTGATTAATTTTTTTAATTTTGAGGGGGTTAAATTTAGCGTTTTCACACATGCAGTGGCATTAAGTCATAGATTTCCACATGCTGTGCATGCACAGTGAGCATTTCCATGGTATTAATCTTTGTGGTTAAGAGTCATGCACCCACGAAATCTACAAAATAAATACCCCACAGAATTTTATAGGCTATACTTTAGCTAATATTTTGTTTTAGTTTTCAGTTGATACTCGTTTACTGAAGAATGCCCTAACTGAGATTGTCTATATTATTCCCAAGTATTCAGTGCTCAATGAAACTGAAGTAAGTATCACCTCATTTATATCATTTCATGTATAGTCTATACAACTAATATACATATTGTGATGTGCAGGGGAGTTTTGGCATAGTTCTTGTCAATGATTTTGATTGAAATTTAATTTTATGTTGAAGTTGCTTCAAAATTTGACAAAAGATGTTCACTATAGATTTAAAGAATAAAATTGAGTAGGATCCAATTTATGCTAAATCATTAAAAAGTATCACAAAAAAATGTTCCAAAATCACCCCCAATTTTTATTACATTTTTTGATAGGTTGATGTTCTTGAAAGTTCAAAAAATAATTTTCAAGTTATGAGCATTGTTTAAAATACACCAATTTTTGAAAAATACCCAAGGCTATAGCCCATGGTTTTTTCCAAAAAATGGCTCTGAAATCACCCTCAATTTTTATTATATTTTCTGATACATATTGATGTCCTTATGCTATGTAGAAAGTTTAAGTCTGTTCCGACTTAAATTTTTCAAGTTATGGCTGTTTTTAAAAATGTGCCAATTTCTGAAAAATACCCAAAGCTATAGCCCATGGTTTTTCCGAAAAATGGCTCCAAAATCACCCTCAATTTTTATTACATTTTCTGTTACATATCAATCTCCTTATGCTATGTAGAAAGTTTGAGTCTGTTCCGACTTCAATTTTCAAAGTTATGGCCATTTTTAAAAATGTGCCAATTTCTGAAAAATACCCAAGGCTATAGTCCATGGTTTTTTCCGATAAATGGCTCAGAAATCACCCTCAATTTTTATTATATTTTCTGATACATATTGATGTCCTTATGCTATGTAGAAAGTTTGAGTCTGTTCCGACTTCAATTTTTCAAGTTATAGCCGTTTTTAAAAATGTGCCAATTTCTGAAAAATACCCAAGGCTATAGCCCATGGTTTTTTCCGATAAATGGCTTACAAATCACCCTCAATTTTTATTATAATTATTTTCTGATACATATTGATGTCCTTATGCTATGTAGAAAGTTTGAGTCGATTCCAACTTCAATTTTTTAAGTTACGCCTGTTTTTTTAACTATGCCAATTTCTAAAAAATACCCAAGGCTGACCCATGGTTTTTTCCAAAAAATGACTCTAAAATTACCCCCAATTTTTATTACATTTTCTAATACATATTGTTGTCCTAGAAAGTTTAAGTTCATTCCAACTTCAATTTTTCAAGTTATGGCTGTTTTTAAAAATATACCAATTGCTAAAAAATACCCAAGGCTGACCCGTGGTTTTTTTCCGAAAAATGGCTCTGAAATTACCCCTGATTTTTATTACATTTTCTGATACATATTGATGTACTTATGCTATGTAGAAATTTTGAAGCAATTCTGACAATTATTTTTTGAGCTATAAGCATTTTTTAAAATGAGCCAATCTTTGAAAAATATCCAGCCATCATAGCTTTTTCCAAAAAGTGGCTCTAAAATATAAAAGAATGAGTCATGCTTTTTAGCTCAATTAGCATGCTTTGTTCCATACATGAGCCATACATGTCATTATGTATTATACTGTATTAGGTTCCTCTTGTCTGTATACCACTTGATTCTAATAAGGAGAGAAAAAAACTAAATGCAATCAAACTGTCACCAAAAGAGGTACAACTTCTCTCACTTGATCCCATGCATTCTTACTGTGCATGTATTTTGTGTTGTTTTTAACAGTTGGTTCCATTCTGGCCCGGCTCACTAACACGTGTTGCAGTTAGCATCAGTGTTAATGATGATTCTAAAATCAGCGATCTTGATTTATCAAATAATGTCAAATGGCATGAGTTTGGGCTCAATGTTGTGAGCCCTATGGTACTACCAATGAATAACAAGGCAAGCAACCTTTCCACTATCAATCTATTCTTCATCCCTGCTCATTCCTTTAGACACTACCGGTACTGACTGTTAAGACTCAGCATGATCCTGTAAAGAGTACTGCTGTGATATCACTCCACTCTTATGCTGACACTGGAGCTTTGCTTGAAGTTGTTAACCTCTGTCATGAACTGAGCATCAAATTCATGCAAGGGTAAGACAGTAGTATACAATAAAATTAATAAATATAAAATAATAAATACCTTAAGCCTACTATTTTTAGTGTCTAATAAATTTAGCGATATTAGCGAGAGAGCTTTAAATCGCTAAATTAAATAGACGCCAAAATAATTATTATTCATTATAATGGTTATTATTTATAGTTAATTTGATTAAAAACGCTAAAATTAGTAATGCTAAACATGACTTTTGCTGATTTCGCTAAAATTAGTAGACGCAAATAATAGTAGGCTTAAGGTAGATAAATAAATAAATAAATAAATAAATATGATTATTATTTTTTTAAATTAATAGTATGAGCAGTGGTTCTGGTCGGTTGTACACCCTCTCTCCTAACCAGTCAATATTATACACTTGGGATAGTCCAGCAGGCGAGAGACAGCTCAAGTGGCAAGTCATTGGAGCTGTTGAAAGAGATTGGCGTACACTCTTATTTGAACAAGTAAACTAACCTAAATATAGTATATACATGTAGAATAATATTTTCTAATAACTATTATGCATGTGTGTTTAATGTAGTGAGTGCAAGAATACAATGTTTGAGTTAAGAGTAGATTCTGGTATTATGAGATGGTTTGTATTATGGGACACTGCTTGTAATTTTAATGATAAAATTTGAAAATTCAAGAACCTCATTATTTGTGCATGTACTCTAATCTTGGATTATTTTCTTAGGTAAAGCAAGCTGGCTCAGCTACTGCTCATGTAGCAAGGGATGATATAATTGGAGGAGGAGGAGGAGGAGGAAGAGGAATATTAAAAGATGAGAGGGAGAGACTAGTAACCTGCTACTGGGCCACAATGTTTGAAGGATCACAACTAACTTTAACTTTCTTTGACAAGAAAACTGACTATGAGAGACTAATCAAAGTAACACACACTAACCCTCTCTCTCTCTCCCCGTCCCTCTCTCTCTCCCTCCCTCTCTCTCTCTCTCTCTCTCTCTCTCTCTCTCTCCCTCTCTCTCTCTCCCTCTCTCTCTCTCCCTCTCTCTCTCTCTCCCTCTCCCCCGTCGGGGTCCCTCTCTCTCTCCCTCTCGTGGGGTCTCCCTCTCCCTCCCTCCCTCTCTCTCTCCCTCTCTCTCTCCTTGTGTGTATACTTGTTTATTATTGATGTAGTTACGACAAGACAAGGATTATGCTGATGTGCAGGTATTCTGTTCACTGGAGGGCATTGGACTATCACTAGTGAATGAGATGAGGGAA